>NC_071642.1:4684051-4954051 GCF_014839835.1 Dryobates pubescens
AGACACAGAGAGAGAAACAACATCATCAGAGCTCTCTTCTTAAGAGAGAGTGACCCTCGCTGCAAGGAGGACACTGAGGGGCTGGAACAGGTCCAGAGAAGGGCAACCAAGCTGGGGAAGGGTCTGGAGAAGAGGGCTGGGGAGGAGCAGCTGAGGGAGCTGGGGGTGGTTAGTGTGGAGGAGGCTGAGGGAGACCTCTACAGCTCCTGAGAGGAGGCTGGAGCCACGTGGGGGTTGGGCTCTTCTCCTTAGGATCTGGTGACAGGAGAGGTAATGGCCTGAAATTGTGCCAGGGGAGGCTTAGGTTGGAGAGGAGGAACAATTTCTTTGCTGGAGGGGTGGTCAGGGCTTGGCAGAGGCTGCCCAGGGAGGTGGTGGAGTCCCCAGCCCTGGAGGTGGTGTTCCAGAACCCTGTGGCCATGGCACTTGGGGCCATGGTGTGGTGCCCATGGTGGGGTTGGGTTGAAGGTTGGACTGGATGCTCTCAGAGAGCTTCTCCAACCCAAACAGTTCCATTAACCTTGAGACTGGGTGGTGAAATGGTAAAAAGCAGTGGGCCTTGCAGGAAGGTGCTGCAAAGACCAAGCAGGTGAAGCAGACTTCTGCCAACAGAGGAACTCTTGCAACAACCAAACAGTGCACTCTGTAATTACAGCCCAAACAGAGAGCTGCCTCCACTCCACCCAGCACAGGCTCCCACCAGTTTCTCAGAAGTTGCCAGAAGCAGCCCTTGGGGCAGGGGAGCTGCATGCTCAGCTGCCAGGCTGTTGGAGCTTTCTGCTTACCAGGCTCCCCAGCCAGAGAAGCCAATGGTCTGCAGGACTGTGAGGAGGAACTGGGCTCCAAAGATGAAGAAAAAGGCCATGAAATTAAAGGAGCTGTCTGACCTGGAAAGGAAGAGAGGCAGTTAGGGGAGGACCAACACCCCACGTTGCTTCACACCCTTGTTTGACCCCATCAGAGATTCACAGAAGGGGTTGGGTTGGAAGGGACCTGAAAGCTCAGCCAGTTCCAAGCCCCTGCCATGGGCAGGGACACCTCCCACCAGCACAGGCTGCCTCATCCAGCCTGGCCCTGAGCACCTCCAGGCAAGAGGCATTCACAAACCTCCCTGGGCAACCTGTTCCAATCTCTCCCCACCCTAACTCTCAACAATTTCTTGCTCATCTCCACTCTCAGTCTCCCCTCTCCCAGCTCAAAGCCATTGTTCCTCATCCTGGCACTCCCAGCCCTCGTCACAAGTCCCTCCCCAGCTCTCCTGGAGCCCTTCAGGTACTGGAAGGCTGCTCTGAGGTCTCCCTGGAGCCTTCTCTTCTCCAGGCTCAAAAGCCTCAGCTCTCCCAGCCTGTCCCCATAGGGGAGGTTCTTCAGCCCCCATGCACAGACCCTCTCAGAAGAGACCCCTCTGGAGCTCTGTGCTTTGAAGGTTTCTCCTCTCTCCCTGGCAGCCAAAGCACAGATCCATGAATCACCAGTACCTGACCCCTCCCAGGGAGCCTGGCTCCTGCAACTCTCTGCCAGGGTGCCTGCCTTGATGCTGACACACGAGCAGAGCAGCCTCCTGCAGCTCAGAGAGAGCCTGAAGCATTCCTCTGCCCCAGCACCTGCAGACAGCTCAGCCTGAGCCCTGAGAGCTGGCACAGAGGAACCTGAGCAGCAGCAGCAGGCTGAAGCTGCCATGTGCCAGAAGCAATCATGGAGCATGAGAATTGCAGCTGGGGTTGTCTCGGGGGCTCCTCAGCATCCTGCCCATGGGTAATGATCCAGCACTGGGACATGATGGAAGGAGACACCAGAAGAGCAGGTGCAGGAGCTGCCTTTCACAGCTTTGAGGGCTCCACATCTCCAGGCTGGGGAGGCTGAGAGAGCCCTGAACATGAGAGGGCACAGAGAGCATGAACATGGTCCCAAACCAGGAGACCTGATCATGGTCTCTCTGTCATGGGTGCTCTGGAGCACTGCTCTGTCTGGCCCAGGTTCTGCTCAGTTCAGATTTGGGTCTCTCACTGCAAGGAGGACAATGAGGGGCTGGAGCAGGTCCAGAGAAGGGCAACAAAGCTGGGGAGGGGTCTGGAGAACAGGGCTGGGGAGGAGCAGCTGAGGGTGCTTAGTGTGGAGAAGAGGAGGCTGAGGGAGACTTCATTGCCCTCTGCAGCTCCTTGAGGGGAGTCCGGAGCCAGGTGAGGGTTGGGCTCTTCTCAAGAAGACAAGAGACAGCACAAGAGGCAATGGTCTCAAGGTGTGCCAGGGGAGGTTCAGGTTGGGGAAGAGGAAAAATGGCTTCCCAGGAAGGGTTCTGAGGCACTGGCACAGGCTGAGCAGGGAGGTGGTGGAGTCCCTATCCCTGGAGGTGTTCCAGAACCCTGGGGCCATGGTTTAGTGGCCATGATGGGGTTGGGTTGGTGATGAACTGGATGATCTCAGAGGGCTTTTCCAACCCCAACAATTCCATGTGGTGCTGAGGGCCATGGCTTGGTAGCAGTGGCTTAGCAGCAGGGCCTGGATTGGGAGCTCTAGGTAGGACTTGGTGAGCTCAGAAGTCTCTTCCAACCTCAACACTTCTATGATTTCATTATTCCAAGCCTTGGCTCTGCCACAGAACTGCAGCAGAGCATCTTCATCCCATGCAAGCAGCCCTGCCATGGAGTCAGCCCTTTGTTGTTAGCCCAGGCACATGTGGAACCCCCCAAGCAGCCAGTTTTTATGAGGTGAATGATAGCAGTGACAGGACCTCAAAGATGCCATGGTGGCACTGAAAGGGTTGTCAAGCCCTGGAATAGGCTGTCCAGGACACTGCTGGAATCATCATCCTTGGAGGGATTTAAATGCTCTGGAGATGTGCTGAAGGACATGATGCAGTGTGAGGTGTCCCAGCTCATGACAGGGGGGTTGGAACTGGATGATCCTTGAGGTCCCTTCCAACCCTGACAACTCTGTGGTTCTGTGACATGGTTCAGGGGCAGTGTTGGGGCAGTGGTTGAACCTAATCATCTGAGAGGTCTTTTCCAGCCTGAACAGTTCTGGGATTCTCTGATTTACAGCTTCACAAAACCTACTTCAGCTGCTCAGGAGGCAGCCTGGAGCAAGGGGGAGGTTGCAAAAGAGCTGAGGTCATTCCCAGTTCCTGCACAGACCCTGGAAGCATTCAACTGTTTATGATTGGAATTATCATCCCCTGATGCTTAACAAGGAGATGAGAGAGGCAGGAGCCCAGCCTCTGGAGAGGTTGATGCTGTGGACCTCAGCTAGCCTGAGACAAGCAGAAAGGCCTCCAGGCAGAGCCCTGGCACTGATCCCTGTGCTGGGACAGTCACCCTCTGCCTCTCACAAGAAGGCCACAGATTTGCTGTGAAATGATGAGGAAGAAACTGTTGAGAGTGAGGGTGGGGAGAGCCTGGCACAGGCTGCCCAGGGAGGCTGTGGCTGCCTCCTGCCTGGAGGTGTCCAAGGCCAGGCTGAATGGGGCCTTACACACCCAGGGCTGGTGGGAGGTGTCCCTGCCCATGGCAGGGGGTTGGGACTGGCTGAGCTTTGAGGTCCCTTCCAACCCAACCCATTCTCTGAATCCATGAAAGACATTTGGCATCCCCATGATCCCACCCTTCAAATGTCACCCCAGAGCACAGCAAAGTGAAGGGAACCCTTCCACCGTGGGCTGCTCAGAGCCTCCCCCAATCCAATTAACCAGGATAAGGCTGGAAGCTGAGCCCTCAGACAGACTCTTTCCAACTCCAACCTGCAAGGGCTGGAGGAGTCTTCATTTGAGAGGATCTGTGGGAATTAGTGAGGATCCCCAGAAAAGGTGGCTTCTGATCCAGCTTCCTGGACAGGATGGCATCCAGAGGGACCTGGCCAAGCTGCAGAGGTGGCCCTAGGTGAACCTCATGAAGTTCAACAAGAGCAAGTGCAGGGTTCTGGGCCAGAACAAACCTCACAATCAACACAGGCCAGGGGAGGAGGTCACAGAAAGCAGCCCTGAGGAAAGGGACTTGGGGGTGCTGGTGGGGGAGAAGCTGGCCAGGAGCAGGCAGGGGGAGACTGCAGCACAGGAGGCCAATCACAGCCTGGGCTGCATCCAAAGCAGCACTGCCAGCAGAGCCAGAGAGGGGATTCTGCCACTGTGCTCTGCTGAGACCTCACCTGCAGGGCTGTGTGCAGGGCTGGAACCCTCAATACAGGAAGGACCTGGAGCTGATGGAGAGGGTCCAGGGGAGGGACACAAAAATGCTCAGGGGGCTGGAGCAGCTCTGCTATGAGGACAGGCTGAGGGAGCTGGGGGTGCTCAGCCTGGAGAAGAGACGGCTCCAGGGAGACCTTAGAGCAGCCTGCCAGGACCTGAAGGGGCTACAGGAAGGATGCAGAGAGACTGTTTGCAAAGGCCTGAAGGGACAGGACCAGGGGCAATGGCTTCAAACTAGAGCAGAGCAGATTGAGATTGGATGTGAGGAACAAGTTCTGCACCAGGAGGCTGCTGGAGCACTGCAACAGGTTGCCCAGGGAGGTGGTTGAGGCTCCATCCCTGGAGATACTCAAGGTGAGGCTGGACAGGGCTCTGGGCAAGCTGATCTGGTGGAGGATGTCCCTGCTGAGTGCAGCAGGGTTGTAACTGGCTGAGCTTTGGAGGTCCCTTCTGGCCTGGTCCATTCTGTGATTCCTGGAGCAGGCCTGGAGCAGCACTGGCCCAGAGCAAGCCCCGGCCCGGAGCAAGCCCCCCGGCCCGGAGCAAGCCCCCCGGCCCGGAGCAAGCCCCCCGGCCCGGAGCAAGCCCCGGCCCGGAGCAAGCCCCCCGGCCCGGAGCAAGCCCCCCGGCCCGGAGCAAGCCCCCCGGCCCGGAGCAAGCCCCGGCCCGGAGCGAGCCCCCCGGCCCGGAGCAAGCCCCCCGGCCCGGAGCAAGCCCCCCGGCCCGGAGCAAGCCCCCCGGCCCGGAGCAAGCCCCCCGGCCCGGAGCAAGCCCCCCGGCCTGGAGCAAGCCCCGGCCCGGAGCAGCCCTGGCCCGGCCCGGAGCAAGCCTCGGCCCGGAGCAGCCCTGGCCCGGCCCGGAGCAAGCCCCGGCCCGGAGCAAGCCCTGGCCTGGCCCCAGAGCTCTGCAGCTGGCTTGGTTTGGAGGCAGAGCTGTGACGAAGCTCTGACGAAAGCCTCCTGGCAGGCAGCAGGCCAGGGCCCAAGGGTTGCCTCTTCCCAGAAGCAGCAGAACAAGAGGGTCTGACCTCACTGTCCTGGCTCCTAACCAGCTGCAATCCCACAGTGCTGCCCCACTGGCAGGGCTTTTCCAGGCTCTCCCTCAACTGATGTCAAAGGCAATGAGTGCTCCCTGTGGCCCTGCCAGGCTGCCCCCTGGGCCTGGGCTTTTTTTAACTGCTGAGGTCTTTGCAGAGCAACCTCAGGGACCTCTCAGTGTTCAGCTGCACAAACACACAACCAACACCACAGAAATAATTGGAAACACTCCTTGAGGAGCCCAGGGGAGGTCAGCAGGGAGGAGTAATTTCTCCCAGCCTGGAAACAGCTCTTTGAAGTGAGTTCCAGCCAGGCTTAGGGCTTCTCAAGCAGGGATGAGGACAAAACCCCAGCCCCAGAGGGCAAGAGTTCAGAGCTGACATTTTCCTGTCTTGTAGAACTTTCTGATCAGAGAATCACAGAACAAAGGGTTTGGAAGGGACCTCTGGAGATTATCAACTCCCCTGCCATGGGCAGGGACACCTCCCACCAGCACAGGTTGCTCAGGGCCTCATCCAGCCTGGCCTTGAGCACCTCCAGGCAGGAGGCAGCCACAAACCTCCCTGGGCAGCCTGTGCCAGGCTCTCCCCACCCTCCCTCTCAACAATTTCTTCCTCATCTCCACTCTCAGTCTCCCCTCTCCCAGCTCAAAGCCATTGTTCCTCATCCTGGCACTCCCAGCCCTTGTCACAAGTCCCTCCCCAGCTCTCCTGGAGCCCTTCAGGTACTGGAAGGCTGCTCTGAGGTCTCCCTGCAGCCTCCTCTTCTCCAGGCTGAACAGCCCCAACTCTCCCAGCCTGTCCCCACAGGGGAGGTTCTGCAGCCCTCTGATCATCTTTGTGGCCTCCTCTGGACCCTCTCCAGCAGCTCCAAGTCCCTCTTGAGAGCTCAGAGATCTTTTCCAACCAAAACAATTCTAATCATCACAATCCTGAGGACTTTGGTAATGGGGAAGCAGGAAAAGCTTCAACTTCACCACCCACAGCCCTGAGTGGTGTGTGGGGTCTGCTGTGTGACACTGGGCAGGGGTCTCCCCTCCCTGCCTCTGGAGGACCCTCACAGCTCTGACAAGCTTCATGCACTGAATCCAGCCTGGTGATCACAGCCAGCAGGAGCAAATGCAAATGATTATTAATTAAAGTGAAAAAAAAAACAACCCTCAGATGGCTTTAAATATTTGTGGAGTTTCAGAAGCACTTGCTCCAGGGAGCTGCTTTTATCTCTAAAGCAAAGCAGCTGAGCTCTGGAGGATCCAGAGACAGAAAGAAGAGCTCTCAAAAACTAATAAGCTAATGGTCCTCCATCAAAAGCAGCCTCAGTGAGGCTTCACCAAACCAGCAGCTGAGTGGCAGACTGCTGGGAGGCTGCTGCTAGCTCCAGAGAGTTAAGGAAGAGATGAATTTCATCCTCATGGAAGCAGCAAACAACTCACTGCTGCTCACCTCTGATCCTAAGCAGGTGAGAAGGCTCCAGGGAGACCTCGGAGCAGCCCTCCAGGACCTGAAGGGGCTCCAGGAGAGCTGGAAAGGGACTTTGGACAGGGGCTGGGAGTGCCAGGATGAGGGACAATGGATTTGAGCTGGGAGAGGAGAGATTGAGACTGGAGGGGAGGAAGAAATTGTTGAGAGGGAGGGTGGGGAGAGCCTGGCACAGGCTGCCCAGGGAGGCTGTGGCTGCCTCCTGTCTGGAGGTGTCCAAGGCCAGGCTGGATGAGGCCTTGAGCAAGCTGTGCTGGTGGGAGGTGTCCCTGCCCATGGCAGGGAGCTGGAGCTGGATGAGCTTTCAGGTCCCTTCCAATCCAACCCATTCTGTGGTTCCCTGGTGACCCTCAGTCCTGCACCCTGCATTTAGAAACAGCCACATTCTGATCACCTCAGAAGTAACCAAGGCTTTCAGACCTCAAGATCTTCATCCCAGAGGGAGCTCCAGAGGAGCAGTAACAACCCAGCCCCCTCTCCACTACCCCATTCCCCCCCTCACCCCCCCAGGAGGACAGAGAAGCTCCTCCAGGGCTGGTGCTCACCGGAAGGCTTTGTAGGCAGGGCGGAACCAGCAGACGTAGCCACAGGGACTGAAGAGGATGAGCCAGAGGATGGCCAAGCCAAAGTTGACTCCATTGCCTCCTCCAATCCACCAGGCCAGGCAGGCAATGATGTTCACCACCAGAGTGATGCAGTAAACTGCAAGAGAGCAGAGGACAGAGGGTCCTGCAGTGCCACATCTCCACACAGGGAGGAAGTCAGCACCCAGGGGCGGCAATGGGAAGGGTCCACCCTGCAGTGGGGAACTCCAATCCTGCAGCAATCATGCAGGCTGCTGCCAGCCCCAGGAGCTGGCACATCCACCCCCAAAGGGAATGCAGTGACAGGGGGATGAGGAAACTCTTTTGGGACCTGCCAAAGGGTGGAGAGCTGGGTGGCAAACGCTGTGACCAGCAGCAGGTTCAGGCCAGCAGGATCCGGAGTTACGAGCAGGGTCCAGGTCCCACTTGGAGCAAATGGGGAGAGGGGAGAAGGGAGGAGGGGGAACACTGCCCTGCACCCAGGCTCAGCAGGACTTTGGTCTCTGTGCTCACTGGGGCTGCCTCAGGAGCTCCCCCAGGTCAGCACAGCCTTTGTGGGCTCTGCCTCTGCTTCCCTGGGCCTCTGAGGAAGCCAGGAGGGAGCTTCAGGGGCTTGTAAGTGCTGCTGTGAGTGAGGGGATGAGCAAACTCCAGCCAGGCTGGGAACACAGGACCACAGGGACAGCTCCAAGGCCTCTTCATATCCCTGCTCCTGCCACTTGGATAAAAAGAACAGATGACAGCAGCCCCTGGAGCACACTAGTGCTGTGCTAAGGAGATGTGAGCAAACTGCTGCTGCTGCTCCTCCCTTTCCCAGCACCAAGCAGAGCTGCACAGCTCCCAGCTCTGCAGCCTGAGCTCAGTCCCCATGCCAGGGGCTCCCCACTTTCCTCCATGGGCTCCCCTCAATGATCCAGGGACTCCCTGCATCCCCCCCAGGCTCAGCCCAAACACAAGTTCCTCTTTTTGGAGGGCTGGAAGCCCTCTGCTGGGAGCCAGGCTGAGAGAGCTGGGCTTGGGCAGCCTGCAGAGGAGAAGGCTCCAGGGAGACCTTCTGGTGGCCTTGCAGTGCTTCAAGGGCTGAGCAGAAAGCTGGGGACAGACTTTGGAGCAGGGCCTGTTGGGACAGGCCAAGGGGGGATGGTTTGGAACTAAAAGAGGGAGATTGGGAGTGGAGAGAAGGGAGAAATGTTTGACCCTGAGGGTGGGGAGAGCCTGGCCCAGGAGGTTCCATCTGAGCAGGAGGAGAAAGTTGTTTGGTGTGAGGGTGCTGGAGGCCTGGAGCAGGCTGCCCAGAGAGGTTGTGGAGTCTCCTTCTGGAGAGCTTCCAACCCCCCCTGGGCACTGTGCTCCTGGGCAGGCTGCTGTGGGTGCACTGCACCCCTCCCAGAGGTCCCTTCCAACTCCTCCATGCTGGGGGTCAATTCCTTGCTCTTACATCTTAACACTGGGGGAAGGAATTGTCAGCAATGACATTTCCTTCACACAGAGTCCTTCAGGTTGGAGAAGATCCTTGAGACCATCAGAGTCCAAGCATTAACCCTGCCCTCCCAACTCCACACTCCTGGAGCATTCCTCTTAGCTGTGCTTCTGCAAACTTTGCTTTCCAGGTGCCATTTATTGCCCCCCAGTTACTTTGACTAAGAACAGCCTTGGAGCCAAGAGCACCTGGGATGTCTGAAGGACCTTCTGGTCATCCCTGCAGCGGATCACAGGAGGTTAGGGGTTGGAAGGGACCTCCAGAGATCATCAGGGTCCAAGCCCCTGCCAGAGCAGGAGCAGAGAATCCAGCACAGCTCACAGAGGAACACATCCAGATGGGGCTGGCAGGTCTCCAGAGGAGGAGTTTGCTCTGCAGTCAGGCAGGAGTCTGTTCTCCAGCAGTGGGAGCTCTGGGACAGGCTTCCCCAAACCACCTCCCACCTCCATCAGACGCTGACATCTCATGAAAGCAACGAGCAGCCAACCTTCCAGCAACGACTTGGGGCTGCTATTTTTAACAGCAGCCTCTCCTTGCTTCCAGCCTTCCCTCCTTTCAGCCCCAAACCTCGAGGAGAGCCCAGCAGAAAGCTGCAGCTGGAGAGCTGAAGCTCAGGGTGGGGACTCCAGGGCTTCCTCAAGCCATGCCCTGGGACCAGTGGCCCACAGTGGTTGGCACCTTTCCAGCCAGCCACTGACTGGCCTTGAGGGAGGCTTTGTCTGGGGGAGAGGCAGAGACAAAGGTGGCTTTGGAGCCCCCAAACATGGAAGCAGTTGGGCTGAAGGGACAAGCAGTTTCTTCAGGCAAGAGAATTACAGAGCTCATTTCAGCAGCTCTAAATAAGGCAGGGACAATGGGGCCATAGAGGAGGCCATTCTTGCTGCACACAAACCTCCCTCAGACACACAGCCCATGCATCTGGACCCCAAACCAGGCCACCCAATGCAGAGCTGGCAGAAGAGCAGCTTTCCTTCAGTGGGGAGGGTAAAAAAGGGATGAGGAACATTGAGGGGGGGAAGGAAAATAAATACAAGCAAGGCAAAAAAGATTTTCACCTTCCAGGGCATTCCCTGGCACTGCACTGAGCAGCACTGTCCAAAGGGCAGCTCTCAGGGCTGGCTTTGGAGGGGTTAAGGTACACGAGGCCAGAGCCAGCAGACCTGCTCCTTCACAACACTTTTGGTGTCCCCAGCAGAAGGAGGACACAGAGCAGCTGGAGGGAGTCCAGAGGAAGCCACAAAGAGGATCCCAGGGCTGGAGGAGCCCTGCTGGGAGCACAGGCTGAGGGAGCTGGGGCTGTGCAGCCTGCAGAGGAGAAAGCTCCAGGGGGACCTCAGAGCTGCTGCCAGGACCTGAAGGGATCCTGCAGGGAGGCTGCAGAGGGATTCTCCTGAGGGTGTGTAGAGACAGGGCAAGGGGGAAGGGTTTGAAGCTGAGGCAGAGCAGGGTTAGGCTGGAGCTGAGGAAGAAGTTCTGCAGTATGAGGGTGGTGAGGCTCTGGCACAGGCTGCCCAGGGAGGCTGTGGCTGTCCCCTCCCTGAAGGTGCTCAAGGCCAGGCTGGATGAGGCCTTGAGCAAGCTGGGCTGGTGGGAGGTGTCCCTGCCCATGGCAGGGGGGGTTGGCACTGGATGATCCTTGAGGTGCTTTCCAACCCAACCCATTCTGTGAGTTCCTTTTGGTGCCTAAGATTCTCCTTTCACCCTATTTTAGGTGAATTGGGAGGCCAGCATCACTTGCCATTAACAAAGGTGCCAGGTGGGGTTTGCTTTTGCTCTCCTCAAACCTCCTCCTGGCTTTTTCCATCCCTGTTTCCCTCTCCTTTCTCCACCAGCAGCTCTGTGCTGATGATTCAAGGCAAGACAGCTTTAACATTTGCTCCCAAAGTTGTATTGCAGGATTCTAAGAGGATTTGCTCTCTCATCAACTAATTGCACTCACAGAATCCCAGGCTGGTGGGGAGGGGTAGGAAGGGACCTCTGGGGCTCATCCAGTCCACCACCCTCCCCCCTGCTCCAGCAGGGCACCCACAGCAGCTGTGCCCAGGAGCACAAGGGCCAGGGGGGGGTTTGGAAGCTCTCCAGAGAAGGAGGCTCCACAATTTGCCACAACTTTAAAGCACACAAGGCAGTGAAATGTCCAAGCTTCTCCCACCCCCAGCCATTGCCCCAGCACAAGGTTCTGACTCCACTTACAGATCCACACATGGTAGATTCTCTTCACCAGAGCCTGGTAATCGATGGGGATCTCATCAGCAAAGTTCTGGTAGAAGCAGGGCTTCAGGGGGATGAACTTGGGCAGTGGGGGGAAGTTGTTCACCTTTTCTACAACACAGAACACAGAGATCACTTGAATGCAGAGGCATCCTCACATGGCTCTGAGGGAGCTGAGGGGCTGAATTCAGCCTGGAGAAGGCTCCAGGGAGACCTCAGAGCAGCCTGCCAGGACCAGAAGGGGCTCCAGGAGAGCTGGGGAGGGACTTTGGACAAGGGCTGGGAGGGACAGGATGAGGAACAATGGCTTTGAGCTGGGAGAGGAGAGACTGAGAGTGGAGATGAGGAAGAAATTGTTGAGAGTGAGGGTGGGGAGAGCCTGGCACAGGCTGCCCAGGGAGGCTGTGGCTGCCTCATCCCTGGAGGTGTTGAAGGCCAGGCTGGATGAGGCCTTGAGCAGCCTGTGCCAGTTGAGAGGTGTCCCTGCCCATGGCAGGGAGCTTGGAGCAGATGATCTCTGGGGTCCCTTCCAACCCAAACCTTTCCATGACTACTTCAGGTGGCCTCTGAAGCTGGTATCAGTTACTGGTTAACACCTTCTGCTGACCCCCCCCCAACCCAGGGCTGATGTCTCAGGGCTGCTTCCAAAGTCCAAAGGAATTTGGCCTTCACAGAAGTGGTTTTTGCTTTGCTATCAACTCTGGGAGGGCTTTCTCCTGGGCAGCCAGCAGCCTAGGAAAGCCACAGCAGTGCTGGGTCAAAGGAAAGGGAGGGAGCAAGCTCTGAAACCAAGTCAGCTCTCTAGGGAAGCCAGGGAGCCCAAGGTTAAAGCAGGTTCTCTGAGAAGGCAGGGAGCTGGCTGAGGCTCCATCCCTGGGGATATTCAAGGTGAGGCTCCACAAGGCTCTGAGCAACCTGCTCCAGTGGAGGATGTCCCTGCTGAGTGCAGGGAGGGTTGGGCTGGATGACCTTTGGAGCTCCCTTCCAACCCAACCCATTCCATGATTCCATGAGGAAAGTTTGGTTCCATTCCTCTTCAGGCAGCCCAAGCTGCAGCTGGTTCCTCTCCTTCTGCTCTCCTCCCTTTTCTCTCTCCTATCCTAACAGCTCTGCTGCCATCTTCCAATGCACAGAGTCCCCAAACCCCACTGTCCTGCTGGGCACCAGCTGCTGCAGGGTCACTTGTGGGGCTGACAGAACTCTCCAAACCCTTCCATGGTGGTTTGCTAGGCACACAAAGAGCAGAAGGAATCCTCAGTGCTGCTGCCCAGCTGCAGGCAGCCAGATGAGCACCTCCTCTCCCAGGGAGACCTTGGAGCTTTCAGCTGTTGTGGGTGGCTTCCAAGAGCAGACAAAAGCAAGCAAAGGAAAACATTGCCTCTCACGTCTGGCTGCTCCCACTCCAGGGCCAGGATCAACAGGTTGGATCAGCCAGGAGAAGCCTTGCTTGCAAAGCCCAAGTTATTCTATCAATGAACAGCAGCTGGGTGGAAGTCTCTGACTTTCTTATCTTATCTTCAAAACCTTGGCAGGAATTGTGCTGCTCCTTTCACTCCAGTGCAGCTCTCCTCTGAAGAAAGGCTGTGGAAGCCCTCTGCTGGGAGGCCAGGCTGAGAGAGTTGGGCTTGGGCAGCCTGGAGAGGAGAAGGCTCCAGGGAGACCTTCTGGTGGCCTTGCAGTGCTTGAAGGGCTGAGCACAAAGCTGGGGACAGACTTTGGAGCAGGGCCTGTTGGGACAGGACAAGGTGGGGGATGGCTTGGAACTGCAAGAGGGAGCTTGAGAGTGGAGAGAAGGGAGAAATGTTTGACCCTGAGGGTGGGGAGAGCCTGGCCCAGGCTGCCCAGGGAGGTGAGAGATGGTTGGAACCATTGCAGGTCAGGTTGTTTGGGGCTGTGAGCAACCTGCTCTGGTTGGGGATGTCCCTGCTGGCTGCAGGGGGTTGGACTGGGTGAGCTTTGAAGGTCCCTTCCAATCCAAACCATTCTGTGAGGCCATGAAATTTCAGATGTGGAGATGTCAGCAGGAGCACTGTGGGAAGCTCTTTAGCCTCTGTCAGGCAGGAATTCCTCTGCTGGACCCTTCTGTGTGATTCCCTCCTCATTAAACTTGCAGACAAGTCTCACCTGAGCCTTTAGCACTGCAACAGCAACCTCAGCTGAGAGACCTGACCTACAGAGGGCACAGGGTAAGGGTGACTGTGACCAAGGCAAGGAAAAAGAAGTAGCTGAAGAGCTCCAGGGGTCATGAAGAGCTGAGGAAGGGACTCAAGTTGCACCCCTGACATTTTACAGCCATCACAACTCACTGGAAATCAGTCTCTGAAACCACCTTCCCTGCACTGCCAGGTTTGGAGAGGCCCTTACCTGCCATTGCTCTGGTGAGGGTTCCCTGGGGAAGGTTCAGGCAGGCAGCAGCAGACCTGTTGGAGAAAGAAAAATATCAGTACAGGACAAGGGGTGATGGGGTGGAACTCAAAGGAGATTCAGAGTGGAGAGAAGGAGAAATGTTTGACCCTGAGGGTGGGGAGAGCCTGTCCCAGGCTGCCCAGAGAGCTGGGAGCTGCCCCATCCCTGGCACCAGTGCAGGTCAGGTTGTTTGGGGCTGTGAGCAACCTGCCCTGGTTGGGGATGTCCCTGGGGGCTGCAGGGGGTTGGACTGGGTGAGCTTTAAGTTCCCTTCTGACCCAAACCAGTCTGGGATCCTGGGATTCTGGAGAGCAGGTGCAGAGAGCCTGGTGTGGAAAGGATCCCAACCCCACTGCTGCCTCCCAAGCACCAGCTGCAGGAGAGCTGAAATAAAACTGCTTGAAACAAAGGAAAGTTCTGAGCAGCACACAACAAGGTCAGGGTTGGGATGCTCTGGGCTGCCCAGAACAAGGAGACAGGGAACCCTTCCCAGAGAGCCAGGGAGCTGCTGGAGAGAGTCCAGGGCAGGCTGCAAAGCTGCTGAGGGGCCTGGAGCAGCTCTGTGAGGAGCAAAGGCTGAGAGCCCTGGGGCTGAGAGCCTGCAGAAGAGCAGCCCCAGAGGGGAGCTGAGCAATGCTCAGCAAGAGCTAAAGGAGCTGTGGGGGGCAAGAGGCTGGGGCTGGGCTCTTGTCAGGTTGCCCAGAGAGGCTGGAGCTGCCCCATCCCTGGCACCACCCCAGGTCAGGTTGTTTGGGGCTGTGAGCAGCCTGCTCTGCTTGGGGATGTCCCTGGGGGCTGCAGGGGCTTGGGCTGGATGAGTTTTAAAGGTCCCTTCCCACCTAGCCCAGTCTGTGACTCTATGATTCTGTGTCACTAACCAGCACCCAAAGAACCTCCTAGAACTGGAGGCTCTCAGGGCAGTGGCTGCCACACTGCCAGCCTGGGGGTCCCCCTGCACACTGCTGCTCTCCAGCTGCCCACAGCAAGCTCACTGCCACCTTCCAGGCAGGCTCAGGATTTCTCCTTCCTCACAGGAAGCTCCAGCCTGAGGCACCTCATTCAGCACAAGCCCTCCTTGCAGGCCTGGCTCATTCAGCAGCAAACCAACCTGCTCTTGGAGGCAGCTGGCAAAGGCTGAGGCTGCAGGGAGCTGCCCCAGGCCCCCTGCAGAGACAGGCAGGTCGGGGGGAGCCCTGCAAAGCACAAACATGGCAAGAGAAAGCTGTCTGAACTCACCAGGTTTAATGCCTCATTTAGGTGCTGAGATGGTTTCTTGGCTCCTCTGCCTCTGTGCACCCTCCCAGCTGCTGAGGCAAACCAACAGTGGCTGTTAGCTGGGAAGGGAGCTGCTGGCAAGAGAGAATCAGCTGGGACACAACAGCCCAAATCCTTCAGTGTTTTAGCAGCTCTGCACAGCTCTTGCTGAACACAGGCTCCCTCCCCCTGCTGCCACCACTCAGGGTGGCCATGCCTCTGGAAGGATCAAACCCTGCAGAGTCTCCTCAGCCAGCTTGCTGATCCTGGCAGAAGCAGGCAGCCCCAGGGAGGGCTCTGCTCAGCTTGGCTCCTGCCCCTCCTTCCCAGGGAGAAAACCACTCTGTGCTGCACCCCCAGCAGGGAAAGAGAACCCCAGAATGGGCTGAGGTTGGAAGGGACCTTAAAGACCATCCAGTTCCACCCCCACTGCCAAGGGCAGGGACACCTCCCACCAGCACAGCTTGCTCATCCTCATCCAGCCTGGCCTTGAACACCTCCAGGCAGGAGGCAGCCACAGCCTCCTGGGCAGCCTGTGCCAGGCTCTCCCCACCTTCACTCTCAACAATTTCTTCCTCATCTCCACTCTCAATCTCTCCTCTCCCAGCTCAAAGCCATTGTCCCTCAGCCTGGCACTCCCAGCCCTTGTCACAAGTCCCTCCCCAGCTCTCCTGGAGCCTCTTCAGGGTATCTAAGGTCTCCCTGGAGCCTTCTCTTCTCCAGGCTGCACAGCCCCAACTCTCCCAACCTGTCCCCACAGCAGAGACTCTCCAGCCCTCTGATCATCTTTGTGGCCTCCTCTGGACCCTCTGGTGGCCTTGCTGTGCTTAAAGAGGCTGAGCAGAAAGCTGGGGACAGACTTTGGAGCAGGGCCTGTTGGGACAGGACAAGGGGGGATGGTTTGGAACTGCAAGAGGGAGATTCAGAGTGAAGGGAGAAATCTTTATACTGAGGGTGGGGAGAGCCTGTCCCAGGCTGCCCAGAGAGCTGGGAGCTGCCCCATGCCTGGCACCAGGGCAGGTCAGGTTGTCTGGGGCTGTGAGCAACCTGCTCTGGCTGGGGATGTCCCTGCTGGCTGCAGGGGCTTGGACTGGGTGAACTTTAAGGTCCTTTTCTACCCAAACCATTCCATGATCCTTCTGTGATGTCAATTCCCCAGTCTGCAGAGTGAGGCAAACCCCACAGGTGCTGAGGGGAGCAGGCTGTGAAGCTTCCTGGTTTGCACAGCACTCACCCCTGGTTGATGAGTAACCCCAAAGTTTAGAGGCCAACACCTGGGACTCACAGGAGCCCACTGGAGACAGCTGGAGCTGTTCTGCACCAGTGCCTCAGAGACCACCCCCCCTGTGGCATGGCAAGAGACAGCACTGTCCTCTGGAACCAAGACACACACAGGAGCAGCACCCTGGCACAGGGGGACAGCAGGACCTGAAAGGGAGCTGCAGGACCTGAAGGGGCTCCAGGAGTCTACAACTCCCTGAAGGGAGGCTGTAGCCAGGAGGGGGTTGGGCTCTTCTCTCAAGCAACCAGCACCAGAACAAGAGGACACAGTCTCAAGCTGTGCCAGGGGAAGTTTAGGCTGGAGGTGAGGAGAAAGTTCTTCACTGAGAGAGTTGTTGGCCATTGGGATGTGCTGCCCAGGGAGGTGGTGGAGTCCCCATGCCTGGAGGTGTTCCTGAACCCTGTGGCCATGGCACTTGGGGCCATGGCTTGGTGGCCATGCTGGGGTTGGGCTGCTGGCTGGGTTGGATGACCTCAGAGAGCTTTTCCAGCCCAAACAATTCTCTGACCCACTGATTCCTGCTTTGCCACAAACCCACCTGGGACAAATACCCCAAGACCAGGTTCCAAGGACACCAGCTCCACTCATGCCATTTACAGATGGTCCCAGAAGGCCCCAAACCCCTCAGCTTTCCACCCAGCAGCTCCTGAAGTCTCCCCCTAGGCTATTTTCTGTGCTGCTTTTGTATTTTCATTCCAATGTGACTGTGGCGAGGCAAAGAGCTGTGACACAGATCTGGCCTCAAGGGCTGGATCTGGAGCACTGTGCTGGAAGCAAAGCCAGGGGCAGGATCTGCACCTGACAGCAAGGGCAGAGGAATCTGCCAATGCTCCCAAACCTGAGGCAATGATTTAATGATCAGAGCAGGAGACTGAGCACAGCCTCCTTGTCTCCACCAGTGCCTCAGCACCACAGTTCCACAGCACTTCTCCTTTTCATAGATTCATAGAATGGGTTGGAAAGGACCTCAAAGCTCATCCAGCTCCAACCCCCTGCCATGGGCAGGGACACCTCCCACCAGCCCAGGCTGCTCAAGGCCTCATCCAGCCTGGCCTTGAACAGCCCTAGGGAGGGGACAGCCACAGCCTCCCTGGGCAGCCTGTGCCAGAGCCTCACCACCCTCACACTGAAGAACTTCTCCCTCAGCTCCAGTCTCACCCTGCTCTGCCTCAGCTTCCAACCATTCCCCCTTGCCCTGTCTCCAGACACCCTCAGGAAAAATCCCTCTGCAGCCTTCCTGTAGGATCCCTTCAGGTCCTGGCAGGCAGCTCTGAGGTGCCTGGATGTGCTCAAATGTACCTGCCTGGTGAGGGCTGGCACCAAGGACCAGGCTCTTGGAGCCACTGCATGCTGCCAGCCAGCAGCCACTGTGGAAGAGCAAATGGCCTAAAAGGGCACCCTGCAGGCATCTGGAGCTGTGGATGTGAATCCACCAGGCTCAGGAAGGAATCAACACAACCTTCAGAGCTCCTGAGACAGGCAGAGTGCCTCTCCAGTTGTGTTTCAAAAGGCAGCAGTGAATCTGTGCTGCTTCTAAGAGGTGTGGGGGCGGGGGAGGGGAAGCTGGGTTTGAGTCTCACTTAGACACCAAACTCTCCTCAGGAACTTCCCAGAGAGCCCAAGGCAGCAGAGGTCACTCAGGCAGGCACCAAAATGCTCAACTCAGCTTTCTGAGCCTAGACTTTGTCTAGCTGACACAGGCAGGATTTGGTGGCATTAGCTCTCCCTGCTGCCAGCCCTCGTGGAGCAGGACACTGCCCTTCCAGCCACACCAGCACCAGGCTTGCAGGGTTTCCATGTAGATAAGGCAACAAAACCAGCACCCCCTCACCCAAAGAGGTCATTCCAGAAGCCACCCAGCACAAGCAGTGAGAATGGGGGAATTGTTCATGGAGCACTGCTGCAGAGAAAAGGCACAAGGAACAAGAAAGCTGGCACAGGCTGGCCTCCTCCCACCGCTGCCCAGCACACAGCTCCAAGTCACCAGAGCCTCCTGGGGACTCCTGGCTGCAGAGGGCAGTTTGGTGTCCCCTCTGCCCCCATCCTGCAGCTGGTGAGAAAGCACAATCAGAACAAATTCCCCTCAGGGCTCACCCAGGCTGCTTACAAAGCCACATCCACTGCCTCTGCAGATGGGCACTGAGGTACTGCAGAACCTGCAGCAGACAGATCACAGAATGTGAGGGGCTGGAAGGGACCTCCAAAGATCATCCAGTCCAACCCCCTGCCAGAGCAGGGGCACCCAGAGCAGGGCACCCAGGAACACATCCAGGCAGGTCTTGAATATTTCCAGAGAGGGAGACTCCACAGCCCCCCTGAGCAGCCTGCTCCAGGGCTCTGTCACCCTCACAGGTTCCACACCATGGAACTTCCTCTGCCTCAGCTTCCACCACTGCCCCTTGTGCTGGCATTGGGCATCACCCAGCAGAGCCTGGCTCCAGCCTCTGGGCACTGCCCCTGCACATCTTGATCAACAGGAAGGAGGTTACCTCTCAGGCTCCTCTCCAAGCTACAAAGCCCTCAGCTCCCTCAGGCTCTCCTCACAGGGAGATGTTCCACCACCTTCAGCAACTTTGTGGCTCTGTGCTGGACTCTCTCTAGTAGCTCCCTGTCCCTCTTGACCTGAGGGCCCCAGAACTGGACACAATATTCCAGATGAGGCCTCACCAAGGCAGAGTAGAGGGGGAGGAGAAACTCTCTAACTTACTAGCCACAGCCCTTCTAATCCACCCCAGGATGCCATTGGCCTTCTTGGCCACAAGAGCACATTGCTGGCTTCCATCAACTAGGACCCCCAGGTCCTTTCCCTTCCCTCTCCAGTAGGTCAGTCCTCAACCTATACTATTGACTTTGGTATGGCTGCTTCCAGAGGGAAGCTTGGCTGCTCCAGGGCAGAACCAAGGCTCAAGAGGAAGGTGGAATGCAGAGGAACACACCTGGTCAGGGCCTGAGCTGCAGGCAACATCAGCCAGCCCACAAGACTCAAATGCAGATCATGGAATCAGGGAAGTGTTTGGGTTGGAAAAGCCCTTTAGGATCATCCAGTCCAACCAGGAACCCAACCCCACCATGGCCACAGGGTTCTGGAACACCTCCAGGCATGGGGACTCCACCACCTCTTCCAAGCCCTGACCACTCTGGCAGCAAAGAAATCCTTCCTCCTCTCCAACCTAACCCTTCCCTGGCATAATTTCAGGCCATTTCCTCTCCTTCTATCACCGGATCTTAGGAAGAAGAGCCCAACCCCCACCTCCCTGCAGCCTCCTCTCAGGGAGCTGTAGAGAGCAATGAGGTCTCCCTCAGCCTCCTCTCCTCCACACTAACCACCCCCAGCTCCCTCAGCTGCTTCTCCCCAGCCCTGTTCTCCAGACCCTTCCCCAGCTTCATTGCCCTTCAAAATGTCTCCATCAGCTACCTGTTTAATTCCTAACTCCCTGCTCTCCTCATTGCAGGGTCAGATAAGAGTTTCTTGAGGTAGGTGATGCTCACAACCCCCCCCTCAAAACACCACCAGAGCGAGGGAAATAAACCGCCAGCGTCCATGCGCTGTGCCCATCCCGGGCGGGAGGTGAAAGCGCTGGCACCCAAACTACGCACATCAAAAAGCTTCACGCTGGCTGCTGACAGCCCCTGGAGCCCCACTGACACCATTTCCCCAGCGAGAGCCGTGCGACTGCTCTGTGCTCGCCCTGCCCCGAGCACACCGGCCTCAGCTCTGCGGTCCCCAGGCAGCCCCCGAGCACCGACCCCGACAGAAAGCTGAGCGGAGGCGAATCCCCGAGCACCCCTCGGGGAGAGGACGGAGGGCTGGGAGAAGCCTCATGCAGCCACTGCGCTCCTCGGCGGTAGGCCTCCCCCGCCCACACACGCTGCCCCCGAATAGCTGCTCCCCCCGGGGCTGACCCCAATCCCCGCCCCGCCAGGGCTGGCCCCGATTCTCCACTCACGGCCACCCCCCGGCGCTGTCCCCAATCCCGAACCAAGCCCCGGCTCTCCGCTGCCCCCAGGGCTATGCCCGTTATCCCTTCTCTGCTGTCCGGGCATTCTTGCCGCCCCACCGCCAGCCCCGGGCGAGCCCCGTTACACCCCGAGGCTGAGGCAGCCCTGTCACCCCGCGCCGCACCCCACCGCCCGGGGCGGCCCCGCTGCACTGCCAGCCCCCGAGTCTCCGCCGCGCTTCCTCTCGCCCCCGAGCCTCTGCCCCATCCCTCCGCCGGGGCTGTCCCCATCCCGTCCCGGCCCGGTCGCTCCGCACTCACCGTGCCCACCGCGAGGCGCAGCAGCCGGTGCCCGCTCCCAGCCCGCCGCGGTGCACGTCGGGAAGCGGAGTCCGCGCAATGGCGGCGGCCGCGGCGCATCCCGCGCTGGGAACCGCAACTCCCAGCGTGCACCGCGGCACGGCCCACGCGAGGCACGTGAGGGGCACCCGATGCGGGGCGGGGCTGAGGGGAGGGGGAGCGGCTATGGCGGCCGGGAGGGACAGAAGGGTGTGGGAGCGGGAGGGGCTTGGCTTGGAGCCATGGAACGGGGGAAGCTTCGGGTGGGAAAAGAGCTTCCAGGTCATCGAGTCCAACCGTTACCTCAGCACTGCCATGGATACACTAAACCATGTCCCTCAGTGCCACATCTGCACAGCTTTGAAACCCCTCCAGGGATAGGGACTCCACCACAGCCCTGGGCAGCCTGGGCCAGGCCTGGACAAGCCTCAAGGGGAAGAAATTCTTCCTTATGTTCAACCTGAACCTCCTCTGAGGCAACTGGAGGCCATTTCCTCTTGTCCTATCGCTTGGGAGCAGACACCAACAACAGAGCCAGAGACAGGGAGCCATCAGTGTGCTGCCATAGCCAACAAGGCCAAAGGGCTCCTTGCTGCGTTAAGGAGAGCCTGGCCTGCAGGTGGGCTCCCTGGCCCGGGTGACCCTGCTTCAGCAGCAAGTTTGGACTGGATCATCTCCAGAGGTCCCTTTGAACTTGCAGCACATTTTGACCCCCACCTGGCTCCATCCTGCTTTCAGGGAGTTGTAGAAAGCGAGATGGTCTCCCTTCAGCCTCCCTCTCTCCAGGCTAAACCTCCTTTCTCCCTCTTTTTCTTCTTAATGTATTGTGGTGGCTTGGCTCTGGGCAGATGCCCACCAAAGCCACTCTTGTCATTCCCCTTGTTAGATGGACAGAGGAGAGGAAAAATGTGATGAACATTATCTTAACAGTTGATAGAAGCAGTTTGATAAAATGCAAAGCCAAAGTAAAAGCAAACCAAGATGTTCTCTGCTCCTCACCAGAAGATGAAGCTGGGTCACTCCCGGGCAGCAGGACTCCAGTACTGCTCATGGCTGCTCTACAGGACAGATGCCATTAATGAATGCCCCCACACTGCCTTCTTTCACTCAGCATTTATATCTGAGCTGACCTCACGTGTCGTGGAGCGCTCCTTTGGTCAGTTTGGATCAGCTGGCCTGGCTGTGTCTCCTCTCAAGATCTTCCCCACCCCTCAGAGTAACTCTCAGGGTGGGGGAATGTTGGATAAGCACAGGCTGGGTGCTCTGCTGCGTGATCAGCACTCAGCCACAGCACTGCAAAGCGCAGCACCACAATGATGCTCTGGGGACAACCAACTCCAGCCCAGCCAAACCCATTCCATGCATTTAGAGAAGTATTTTTTATGCTCCTGCCTGCCCCAATGGCTGGTGTTGAATCAGCCCTGAGGGGGCTCGGTGCCCATCAGGGCTCAGCAGGACTTTGGCACTGGTGCCCCCCAGGCTCCCTCCCATCCCACACAGACACAGAGCAGTGCTGAAGAAACAGCTTTTGTTGGAAAGAGCAACAAGAAAGATCTCAACAAAGTTACTCTGACCCCCCCCAAACACTATCAGATTATTTCCTATTTGTCTAATTATTTCCTATTTATCTAATTGTTTTTCCTATTTGTTGACCTATTTTGCTATTTCACTAATTGATTCCTATTTATCTATTTCCTATTTCCTATTTCTCTACTGATATCCTATTTGCCTAATGATTTCCTCTCTGTCTAATAATATTTCCTATTTCTCCAGTGATTTCCTATTTGTCTAATTGTTTCCTACAGGGCTAAGTATTTCCTATTAGGCTATTTCCTATTTAACTGTTTCTCACTTATCTAAATGTTTCTTACTTATCTGATTCTTTCCTAGCTCTCTACTCATTCCCTCTCTGTCTCATGCCCCCCTCCCAGCCCCGTGCCTCCCCCCACAGCCCTGTGCTTGCTGGGGGGCTCTGCTGAGGGGCTCCCCCGCCGCTTCCTCCCCCTCTTCTCCCCCATGCCCAGCTGGGATGGTGGCAGCTCCAGCCCCACATCCCCCCAAAGCTCTGGGGGCTCCTCCCCGAGGATGTGCAGTTGGTGCCAGAGGGGGGTGGTGTCGGTGAGCCCAGGGATGCTGTAGTCAGGGGTGAGCAGCTCCTCGGGCAGGGAGAGCCAAGCAAAGTCCCTGTGGGGGGTGGCTGCGGTGCTGTCCCCACAGTCCTCAGGGATGGGCTCAGTGCTGCTCCCATCCTGGCAGAGCTCCCAGGCGTCCAAGGAGAAATCAGTGCTGCTGAGGGCCTCCAGCAGGAGCTGGGCCTGCAGCTCCAGCTTCTCATCTTCGGAGTCCCCAAGGGCTTGGGGGCAGGGGGAAGCAGAGGGGCTGGGGGCCAAGGCTCTGCTCGGGCTGGTGTTGCTTCCCGAGGATGTCCCCTCAGAGGTGACCCCAGCAGAGACCTTGGTGCCTGCAGACTGCCCTTCAGGGTGCTGGTGGCCAGGGCTGGCTGCTGGCACTGCTGGGCTGGCTTGGAGCACCTCTCTCCCCTCTGCACTGGTGTCCCCAAGGTCCTCAGACGTGGTCCTGCTGCTGGTGTCCTCCTGGCAGACCTCCCTCTCATGCCCCCACAAACCAATGAGCCTCAGCTGCTCTTGGAGGAGCTTGTCCTGCCTCTCCAGCTCCTCATCTTCTGAATCCTCAGAGGCTTGATGACAGGGAGACACAGGGGGGCTGGGGAGGATCTCAGTGCTTGGGGTCTCCTCTGTGTCCAGTGAGAAACCAAGGAGCCTCAGCTGTTCATTGAGGAGCTTGTCCTGCCTTTCCAGCTCCTCATCCTCAGAGTCCTCAAGGTCTTGGTCTGTGGGGGAGGCAGAGGCTCTGAAGGGAACCTTACTGCCTGGGGAGATGCTTGTGCCCGAGGGTGTCCCCAGGGAGGTGGCCGTGCTGGTGCTGGTGCCCGGTGCCAGCTGCTGCTCCCTGCGCTGGTAGCTGTGGGGGGACGCTGGCAGCACTGCTGGGGCTGGTGCCAGTACAGCTCTCTGGTCTCCGATGGGCACCAGGTATCCTGGTTGTCCCTGGGGGGTCCATGGGGCCTCCCAGGCCAGGTTAGTCACCCAGTGCCAGAGGGGAGCCTCAGGCAGGGAACTGGCACTGTGGGCAAGCAGGGCAGAGTGTGGTGCAGGCAGGCTGGATGCCCAAGGTGTCTGGAAGAAGCAGGGGGCAGAGAGGCAGCCATATGGAGCCCTCTGCAGACCTGTGTGGGGCAGAAGGAGCTGTGTTAGGTGTGGAGAGCCTCCAGGGGCAGCCAGTTGTCCCCGATGGCAAAGACCCCAGAGGATGAGCTGCTGTGCCAGGGGCTGGGACTGGGCAGCCACACTGTAAGGAGGTGAAGCTGGAGGGATGCCCCCAGGGGCCTGGGAAACTCTGTGGGCATTGGGTTCCTGGGCACAGAGCCCAGGTGAGGGCAGGGACGCTGGCCTGGGCTTGCTGCCCCTCGTGGGGCAAGTGCCAGGGTGCTGGGGATGCTGTCAGTGCCAGGGGCTCAGGGGTGCTGAAGGTGGCCGAGGTGTCAGGGTGTCAGAGCAGAGAGGGGCAGGGAGGCCATACCTGCTGGGGGGGCCTGGGGGGGCCTGCGGTGCCAGCCCTGCCTGCAGTGCTCCAGGCTTGGGGCAGAGTGGCTGAAAACTGCCTGGGGGAAAAGGCCCTGGGGGTGCTGGGTGACAGCAGCTGCAGAGGAGCCAGCAGTGCCCAGGGGGGCAAGAAGGACACCAGCAGCCTGGCCTGGAGCAGCAGTGGGCTCCTGCAGTGCCCGCAGGAGCAGGGCAGGGATGGTGCCCATGGACTGGGCACTGGGGAGGCCACAGCTTGGGGGCTGGGCTCAGTTCTGAGGCACTCACTGCAGGAAGGACACTGGGGGCTGAAGTGGGCCCGGAGAAGGGCAAGGAAGCAGGAGAATGGTCTGGAGAACAAGCACCTGGAGCCTCCTGATTCCCCAAGTGTGTGTTCAGGCAGGCAGGGAGCGCTGGAGCTGTGGACCAGCAGAGGTCACTCCGGCCCAGCCGATGCAGCCCAGGGCCGGCAGAACACAGAATTAACCAGGCTGGAAAAGACCTGGAGCAGAGAGGGAGCTGGGGGTGTTCAGCCTGGAGAGGAAAACACTCCGGGGGGACCCCAGGGCTGCCTTTCAGTACCTGAAGGGATCCTACAGGAAGGCTGCAGAGGGATTTCACATGAGAGTGTCTAGACACAGGGCAGGGGGGAATGGTTTGAAGCTGAGGCAGAGCAGGGTGAGACTGGAGCTGAGGGAGAAGTTCTTCAGTAGAGGGTGGTGAGACTCTGGCACAGGCTGCCCAGGGAGGCTGTGGATGTCTCTTCCCTGAGGATGTTCAAGGCCAGGTTGGATGAGGCCTTGAGCAGCTGAGTCTAGCTGGGAGCTATCCCTGGCCATGGTGGGGAGGATGCTTGAGATGATCTCTGAGGTCCCATCCAACCTGAGCCATTGTAGGATTCTGTGATCCTGCTGCCTCTTGCTGAAGCTGTCTGGGCTTCCAGGGGAGCCTTGGACTGTCCAGCACTGGCTCCAAGGGCTGCTGACCCCAGAGCTCCTCTCGGTGATTCCCAGCATCTCCTGGGGCCCGAGCAGCCATTTCCACAGACACCTTTGTTCAAGGAGCAGAGCTTTGCCAGGGACCTTTCAGGGGGGTGCCCATGCTTTGGGGAATTTTTTCCCCCCCAAAAATCAAACACAGACTTGCAGACTGGATTGGGTGGGAAGTGATCTTTAAGGCTCATCCAGTCCAACCCCCTGCAGCCAGCAGGGACATCCCCAGCCAGAGCAGGTTGCTCACCGCCCCAAACAACCTGACCTGCCAGGCATGGGGCAGCTCCCAGCTCTCTGGGCAGCCTGGGACAGGCTCTCCCCACCCTCAGCATAACGATCTCTCCCTTCTCCCCAGTGTGAATCTCCCTCTTTCAGTCCCAAACCATCCCCCCTTGTCCTGTCCCAACAGGCCCTGCTCCAAAGTGTGTCCCCAGCTTTCTGCTCAGCCCTTGAAGCACTGCAAGGCCACCAGAAGGCCTCCCGGGAGCCTTCTCCTCTCCAGGCTGCCCAAGCCCAACTCTCTCAGCCTGGCCTCCCAGCAGAGGGCTTCCAGCCCTGCCAGCATTGCTGTGGCCTCCTCTGGAGGCCCTCATCCTGGCACTCCCAGCCCTTGTCACCAGTCCCTCCCCAGCTCTCCTGGAGCCCTTCAGGTCCTGGCAGGCTGCTCTGAGGTCTCCCTGCAGCCTTCTCTTCTCCAGGCTGCACAGCCCCAACTCTCCCAGCCTGTCCCCACAGGGGAGGTTCTGCAGCCCTCTGAGCATCTCGGTGGCCTCCTCTGGACCCTCTCCAGCAGCTCCAGGTCCTCCTTGTGCTGGGGGCCCCAGACCTGGAGGCAGTGCTGCCTGGAAACGTCGTGCAGTGCCCGTCTCTGGCCTTACAGAACACAGCTCACCGGAGACCTTCCTCAGCCAGACATTATATTAACTTTTTATTTAATGTCCTGAAAAATTCAGACAATGCTTTTTCTTTTTCTTGGTTTTTTTTTTTTTCCCCCATTTTATTTGTGTGTGTGTGTGTGTGTGTGTCCTTAAATAAACCTTTCTCCCTCCCCCTGCCCTCCCTTCCCAGCCGACTGCTCCCACAGAGGAAAAATTTATTTAGTTCTTTTCTTTTCTTTAAAAAAATAGAAATTACAATCTTACAAGACAGAACATTCCATGAGAACAGAAGCATCTTCCTAACCTCTAAAAAGGATGGGGAGGGGGGGGGGGGGGGGGGGGGAATAAAAACCATCCTCAGGGAACCTGTCAGTATCTACAGGTCAGACAGGGCCAGGGGGGTGGAGGGTGGGAGGTGGGGGAGAGGACAAAAAGAGGAGGAGGAGGAGAGGGTGGAAATGGGAAAAGAACAAAACAAAACACTTTCTCCATTCCTTCCTTTCATTCATAGAGATAAAAAATAACATCAAACCGACTGGAGCTTCATATAGTTTCGTCTCTTTTGCACCAACATTCACAAGAATATATATTAGAGATCTATTTTAACCATTTGTATACACAGTGTGAGGGTTCTGGAGCGAGGGGTGGGGGGGTGGGGGAAATGCACACTCAGCAGACAGACAGACACAACATCAACCTTCCCCTGGAGAAGAGCAACCCTCCCCCACCCCTCCCTTCCACCTCCCAGGGCTGCCCTTGCCCCGGGCACAGGATCCACTGCCCCCCACCTCCTCGCTGGGCAAAGCAAGCAGCCCAACGGCTCTTGGCTGGTGGGGTGGAAACACCTGCAAGGTGCCAAGGACCCAGCATCGAGGTGAGTTGGGGTGCTTGGGGCTCCCTTGCCTCATCCTCACCAGCCCCCCGTGGCACTGGCACCGGGAAGAGCCCAAATTTCCCTTTTTCAGGCATTTCTCTCCCAGCTTCTCGATGTGCCCTTGCCCTGCGAGCTTGGTGCCTGGCTCTGCTGAGCTGCCATCTCTTGGGGGACCTTGGCATGGGTGCCACTGGCCACATCTTGGGGTGAGCAGCCAGCCAAGGCTGCAGCCAGCAGAGCTGCTGGGATGGGGCTCCCCTCACCTCTCCGTCCCTTCCATTGTGCTGCCTGCGCTGGGCAAGCACTGAACCGCCGCTGAATCGCTCATCCCTCCCCCAGGAATCATCCCATGGACCAGTCAGGTCCTCTCAAGAGAACTGAAAAGTGCAGGTCCCCACGGTTTGGCAGCCGGGTTACAGCTGTTCCACGCTTCCAGCCTTCCCCAGATCCCCGCGGGGGCTTTTCCTTGCTCCTAAGCCCAACTCTCCCCCGCGGGCTGGGCACCGCGGTGCAGGCTGAAGGAGCGTAGCTGGTGTGGAGGGCTGGCCCTGGCCCCCCTGTAAGGTGCTTTCTTTGCCAGATGAAATGAGAAGGGTGCTGTTGACCATCGTTGGCTGATGAGTACTGAGGACATCAAGAAGGGTCTGTGCTTTTTTTCCCCCCCCTCTAACACATCAAACCTCCCGTGGCTGAGAAAGGAGCTGCTGATGTCCTGCAGAGACAGAGGGTGAGACTCCTTCCCAAAGCAGCTTCCTTCCCTCCGGTGCTTTCCCCTGCTGAGCAGAGCCAGGAATGTGAGTGGTGCTGTCAGAAATGATTCTCCAAACAAAGGCACAACCCTCCAGATGGAAAAGGCAGCGCTGACATCTCACTTCTCACCGGCCTTAGGAGCCAAGAGGGCAGGAAGCAAGCAGGGCACATGCCCGCCCCAGCGCACACCGCGTTGGCACTCGACGTGGCAGCCTTCACCACACACCTGGGCTCCAGCCCTGTGGTGTAGAGAAAGCAGCTGAGGAGCTCCACTGTGCTCCAAGCAGCAGCTCAAGATGGCTGCCAGCAAAACCATGGCAGGGAACAGCACAGGCCCAAGTTCTTCCCTGTTTTATGCTGAGGCAGAAATCCCATCGGCTTCCTGCTGAGTCTTCCCTGGTTGAGGCTGGTCCGTGGTCTTCCCTGTGAGGTCTTTTAACCTAAAGGATGACTATCCCCAACCACTGCTAAGAAAGCTGCTTGGTCAGCTGCAGGGGTGCAATTATGGACTTGAAGGTCTTCAGCTGAAGCTCGAGGATGGGGTTGGACACAGGAGAGACCAACACAAAGCAGGAAGGGGCTTGGGATTTTAGCCCTTTGTCAGCAGAAACTGGGGCTGCCTTGGAGCATGTTCTTCCCTTGTAGCTTTTGGCATTGGCTGCAGGAGGAGTAGGAACAGGGATGGAAAAAACCTCTGCAGAGCCTGGCTGGAGAGTCCCTTGAGCAGCCCTGCTGGCTGCAGGCTATTGCAGCATCACCACACAAACCCAATCCCTTCTGAACCTTCTGAGACTCCCAAGCTCAGAGCAGCAGGTCCAGAGCACACCACAACTGCAGGATGAGGACATTTTGCTGCCCCTGGACCTCAAGGGGCAGCTTCTCTCCCTAACAAGTTCTCAGATCCTGCTCACTGGAGAGCAGCCCCCAAAAGAACAGGTCTCAAGAGCATCTTGGAGGTAAAAGCTTGGGTCCAACTCATCCTGCTCCCAGTGGTCCCAGCGCAGGAAGGGTAGTGGGACTGGTGTGACTGCGTGGAGGTGGAAGGTGGAGAAGCCAGGAGCTGGGATTTGGCCACAAGTTGCAAGGTCAAAGCCTCTCTTGGGAGAGTGTTCAGGATGCAGAGAGGTGGCACAAGATGGGTGGACCTGCTGAATGGGCTCCCAAATGCCAGGCAGCTGCCAGCTGGAGTTGGCCAAAAATGCCACAACAGTGGCACAGAGACCCTGCAGAGCTTTTCCTCCACCACGCTGGGATCCTTTCCCTCAAATCAGCCTCTTCCATGGGAAAATCCTGCACTGAATCCCAGCCTGGCCACAGCTGGAGCTTTCTCAGCCAAGCTCCTGAGGTCACCCAGCCTTGGGAGAAGGAACAAAGCAAAGGCCCTGCCTTCAGCCTCTCCTCAGCTCCGGCCAGGAGCCCAAAGCTGCCTGGCTCAGCCCTGGTCCAGCCGTCTTCATCTCCCCTTCTTCATCCCATGCCTTGTGCTTGGGTTTAAAACAAACAAAACAAAAGACACAAACAAACAAACAAACAAACAACAACAACAACAAAAAAAAACAACCCAACCCAACCCACAAAAACCCCCAAACCAACAGAAAAAGACTAATAATTAAAAACCAATTAACAGTCAGATCTGACAAGTGCAGGCAGGACAGCGGGAAGGGCCCTGTGCGCTGCCCGGCTCCGTGTCCCGCCAGGAGGAGTCGGTCCCGGTGCCCTGCCAGGAGCATCTCCTCTCCCAGGTGGAGATTTCACATTCATTTCACTGCTGTGGCAAAGTCTCTTTGCTTTTTTTTTTTGTGTGTGTGTGTGGTTTTTCTCTTTTTCTTTCTTTTTTTCCTTCAAGGTGCTTTACATTCAAGAGCTATTGCAGTCCCCAGTGAGGACGTGGGGCTGGGGGAGGGTTCCCACCCCCCCCCAAAGCCCCTCCAGATTCTCTTGAGTTTGATTGGGGTTGTTTTTTTTTGATTTCACAAAGCTGCCCCAAACCTCTGAAGTTTAGTTCTGCCTCCAAATGTTTGGGGAGGGTTGGGGGGGGACTGGAAGGGGGCCAGTGGCTCCCAGCCTTAGCTCTCCCGTGGGTCGCTGTACTGGAGCTCTGAGTTGAAGACCTCCTTATAGAGGGGTGGGAAGTTCATGGCGGTCTCTGGGTGCAGCAGACGGAAAAATTCCAGCTTGTCCAAGTGCAGGTTGCAAATGGTCTTCATCAAGGGCAGCTTGGAAACCATCTGCAGAGAAAAGGAGGAGCTGATGACCTGTGGGTTCCAGGCCAGTGTCCCTCAGGGAATCACAGCATGAGAGGGCTTGGGAGGGACCTCTGCAGATCACTGAGTCCAGCCCCCCTGCCAGAGCAGAAGCACCCAGGGCAGGTCACACAGGAACACATCCAGGTGGGCACTGGAAGTCTCCATAGAAGGAAACTCCACAAGCTCTCTGGGCAGTCTCCCCAGGGCTCTGCCACCCTCACAGTACAGAAGTTCCTCCTCAAGTTCAGATGGAACTTCCTCTGTTCAAGCTCATGCCCATTACCTCTTGTCCTGTCACTGGGGACCACTGAGATAAGTCTGGCCCCACCTTCCTGATCACACCACCATCCCCCCTCCCTTGGGGACAAGGGGGTAGGTTTGGGGACCACTGACTCTGCTCAGTGCCAGGGTTACCAGCAGACACCTCCCACACCTTTGGGCAGCCTGGCAACAATATGATCCTGCCTCAAACCTATGCCTCCCAGTGCCCTCCATCCCAGCAACATCCTGCCCAAAGTGCTCCTGAAATGCCTCCTGTTGCCCCAAACAGCCACTGCCTGCTGCAGTGCCAGGCTCAGTGGCACGAGGCTGCCTCCTTCTGCACCATGACAGAGATGCTGGGCCCTTGGAAAGAGAAATTCTGCCCCTCCTGGGGGAGGTCCCAGGGCTTGCCCCACAGAACCCCCAGAGGTGGCTGAGGAGCTGTGGCACAGCCTCATCACCCCGTGGCACCGGGGCCATGCCCTGTGCAGCGCCCTGCATGGCACAGAGGCAGCTCTGCTACCTTTGAGAGCTTGTCCTCAGCGGAGTGTTTCTTCCTGATCTCGTGCTGCAGGGCCACATAGATCTTGTCCTGGAGCTTCTGCACCTTCTTGGATTCCGTCAGCCACGGGCGATCTACAGGAGACAGCTGGGTCAGAGCCACCACACACTCAAGAAGTGGTTTGGGTTGGAAAAGCCCTCTGAGAGCATCCAGTCCAACCAGCAACCCAGCCCCACCATGGCCACCAAACCATGGCCCCAAGTGCCATGGCCACAGGGTTCTGGAACACCTCCAGGGATGGGGACTCCACCACCTCCCTGGGCAGCCTGTGCCAAGCCCTGACCACTCTGGCAGCAAAAAAAAAAAAATGTTCCTCATCTCCAACCTAACCCTCCCCTGGCACAATTCCAGGCCATTTCCTCTCCTTCTATCTCCTGATCCTAGGGAGCAGAGCCCAACCCCCAGCTGTCTCCAGCCTCCTCTCAGGGAGCTGTAGAGAGCAGTGAGGTCTCCCTCAGCCTCCTCCTCTTCACACTGACCACCCCCAGCTCCCTCAGCTGCTCCTCCCCAGCCCTGTTCTCCAGACCCTTCCCCAGCTTGGTTGCCTTTCTCTGGACCTTCTCCAGCCTCTCAATGTCCTTCTTGGAGTCAGGGACACAAAACTGCTGCCAGGATTTGAGGTGTGGCCTCACCAGTGCCTCGACCACGACCACTTCCCTGGTCCTGCTGGCCATAGCACTGCTGACACTCCAATCACTTCGAGGTCAGCTTTGGCAGGAGATCCCTCCCCACCTCCCCAGCTGGTCCCTGGTGCAGTGTGCCCTCCCCAGCCCCTGTACCCGGGGAGAGCAGGACAGCAGCAGTGAAGAGGGCGAGCTCCTCGTCCGACAGCTGCAGGCGGCACAGGGTCCTCCCCAGCTCAAAGACGGCGCCAATGAGGTCATCACAGCCTGGGCAGGGCAAGAGGAGAAGGTCACAGCTCCATGCTGCCCACTGGCACCCCCACACCTGCACACCACACTGGGTAACCCCATGGCACCCAGAGCCTAGAAAGCTTTTGGCTCCAGCCTCCCCTCGGGGAGCTGTAGAGAGCAATGAGGTCTCCCTCAGCCTCCTCTTCTCCACACTAACCACCCCCAGCTCCCTCAGCTGCTCCTCCCCAGCCCTGCTTTCCAGACCCTTCCCCAGCTTTGTTGGCCTTCTCTGGACCTGCTCCAGCCCCTCAATGTCCTCAATGTTGCCCAAAACTGATCCCAATATTCAAGCTGTGACCTCCCCAGTGCCCAGTCCAGGGCTTCAATCCCTGCTCCTTCTGGCCGCTCCAGCTGCACCGCTCAGATGCTGCAAACCTCAGCCCTGGGCAGGTGTCAGAAGCAGAGCAAAGGCCCAAGAGAGCCCCAGCAAAGCTCTTACCCAGAGACTTGAACATCTGCATGCCACCAAACTTGCCCTCAAAGAGGATGGTGTTGTTCAAGGGGTTGAAGGCTCGGATCATGCGGATCAGGAGCACCTCCAGGCAACCTGACGTAGGCAGAGAGAGCGCAGACGAGGGCAGGGCAGGGCAGGGCAGGGCAGGGGTTGGGGTGGGGGAGTTCCATCATCCCAGGACCAAATATATATATATATATATATATATAAGAGAGAGAAAAGCCCCCAGGGCAAGGTTGAAGTCCAGATTGGTCATTCCCCAGAGCAGAATTCCAATACACCCAGGTTGGGTTTGGAGGTTGGGGGGGGGGTTGGGGTTTTTTTTTGGGGGGGTGAGGGAGGGAGGGGGTTCCAATTGCGCCCACAAATATTTCACCGAAGGGAAATATCATCCAGGCGTGGAGGGGGGTCGTGGGGGAGCACCAAGAGAGGAGAGGGTGAGCACAGAGGAGTGAGAAGAAAGTGGAAGGAAGAAACGAAAGAATGAGTTAAAATTCCAGTGTGGTGGGCACAGGCCAGCTCTGGCTTCGGGGCACAGCACCCTGCTGGGACACTGCCACATGTCCCCCAGGGCAGGCTCAGGCTCAGCTCCCCAGCCCTGGAGGTTTAGAAACCAGGAGGCTTTTTCCATGGCTTTGGGTTTGGTTTCTTTGGGTGGTTTGGGGCTGGGTTCCCTCACCTGGGCACAGTGTGGTGGGCAGGTGGGGGACATAGGTGTGCACTGCCATTGTCCTCCTCCTCCCATTCTCCTGCTGGGAGAAGAGGCCAATCCTTTCCTCTTCTCCCTTCCTGCTCCCCTTTGGGTTTGGCACCCCCTTTCCTGGGGGAGAATCCTGCTGTGCTCATGTCCATCCCCGTTTCTGGGGGACATTTGGTGAAGAGTGACCATGGAGAAAAGCCTCTGCCCAGGGTGGCCACTTCCCCACGTCCCTCTCTACACCATCGCCTTGCAAGGTCACCTTCAGCTCCTTCCAGCCCAGTACCCACTGCACCCGGGGGGCAGCCAGGGTGGCAAGGGAGGGGAAGCTTCCAAAAGGAAAGCAGAGCCAAAGGGTGGGATACACCTTCGGCACCACGGCTGCTGCCTGGGAGAGGTGTTGGGGACACAGGGGGGCAGTGAGGATGTGAGGTGGGCAGGGACAGCAGGGACATGATGGGAATGGCAGGGATGGGATGGGATTGGCAGGGACACAACAGGGATGGCAGGGATGGGACAGGGAGAGCAGGGATGGGATGGGGAGAGCATGGATGTTATGGGATGGCAGGGATGGGAGGGGGATTGCAGGGATAGGAACAGCAGGGATGTGAGGGGGATGGCAGGGATGTGATAGGGATTGCAGGGATGTGATAGGGATTGCAGGGATGTGATAGGGATTGCAGGGATGGGACAGCAGGGATATGGGAAGGATGGCAGGGATGTGGTAAAGATGGGACAGGAGCAGCAGGCATGTGAGAGGGATGGCAGGGACACAGTGGGAACAGAAGGGATGCAATGGGGAGGGCAGGGATGGGATGGGGACGGCAGGGAGGCAATGGGGAGGGCGGGGACATGTCTGGGACATTAGGGACGTGGCAGGGGTGCTGGGGGTGTGGCAGGGGTGCTGGGGGCGTGGCAGGGGTGCTGGGGGCGTGGCAGGGGTGCTGGGGCTCCCCGGCCCTTACCAGCTTTCAGGAGGATGATTTGGTCGTTCTGGCACAGCTCCATGAAGCCGTCGATGCGCTTGGCAAACTCCACCACGTACTGGATGGCATTGGAGATCTGCAGCGAGCACTGCTGCCACATGGCCTCGCAGCTCTGCCGGCACAGGGGGGTCGTCCCTCAGGGCTTTGCTGCCACCCCACCCTCTGGGCTTTGCTGGCCCCTGACTCCCCTGCCCCCTCCCACTGCACCTCACAGGGCAGGGAAGGGACCCCCAGGTGCTGTGCCACCCACAGGATTTAGTGGTGCTAGGACACCTCTGCCACCACCAATCCCCCTCTCCCCCCAGCGCTGGGGGTTTGCAGCTGCCAAAGCACCAAAAGACCCAGGCACAGCAGCAGGGGGTGGCAGTGGCCCTTGCTGAGTGCTGCAGGGACAGGGAGCTGGTGGGACCAGGGCAGTGGCACTCACCTTGCTCTGCAAGGCACGGACCTCCTCGGGGGAGTAGAGGCTCCATGCCAGGCGCTTGAGCTCCTCCGTTGTGTACTGGCACGTCTCCAGGTGCGACTTCACCACGTTCTGGGCCACCCGGTCTGCAAGGAGAAGGCAATGGGCAGTGAGCCCCCCGGGACCTCGCCAGCGCCCCCTGTCCCCACACCCTGACATTGCCCTTTCCCCCTGTGTCTTGGAGGCTGCTGGGGCTGGAGGCTGGCAGAGCAGTGGGGCTCATGTGTGGTGTTGCAGGGATCTGATGACAGATGGGGCATCAGGGGATGTCCCCAAGGCAGAAGGGGGATGCTCTGCATGAGCTGAGGGGCTCACACGCAGTGCCACAGGCATGTAAGGACAGATGGGGCATCAGGAGCTGTCCCTGAGGCAGAGGAGGGGACTCCCATGCAGTGCCAGGGGGAGCTGGGGACAGATGGGCTCTCAGGTTGTCTCCAAGGCAGAGGGGGGGGGGGGATGCTCTGCATGACCTCAGGTGCACCAAGCACCATCGGCGCTCATCCTGGAGGAGGGAACAGCCTTGGGTCTGCTCCACGAGCCCAGGCTGGGTCAGTGCCTTGCTGCAAGCCCTCCCGGTGCGGTGTGCGCTGCACACCCCGGCACGGCGGCAGGGGCCCCCCGGGGCTCACCGATCTCCAGGACGGAGATGTCGGCAGCTAGCTGGCCGCCCTCCAGCCCGCCGTGGGCGAACAGCCCCGGCTCCAGCATCAGCTCGTAGACAGACTCCTGCTTGATGAGGGTGGCATCAGCCACGTCCAGGCTGGACTGGTCGGGCGAAGGCTGCGCCGAGGCGAGCAGGTCGAGGTTGTAGTAGGTGCTGCTGCCATCGGGAGTGAGGGGGAAGTCGAAGAGGAGCCCATCCGACAGCGTGGAGATGTCGTCCAGGTCCGAGAGCCCGCTGCTGACGCTGGTGGTGTAGACTCGGCTCAGCGGCTCGGGCTCCTCCTTGGTGCCACCGCTCTGCTCCTGGCTCTGCTGATGCTTCTGCACCTCGGCGTAGAGGCTGTCCCGCTGCTTCTTGGACATGCGCCCGAACTTCACCGCTGCCCGGGGAGGACACAGCAGAGCGCCCGCGTCAGGAAGGCTGCGCCCAGCGGAGCGGAGCGGAGCTGCCCCCTCCTGCCCGCCCTGGGCAGGCTCCTGGGCAGCTCGCAGGATGGGGGAGTACAAGCCCCGAGCGCTGCAGGGACCCGGCAGATGCAGCCCCCACCCCAGACCGACCCTGGGTCGAATGACACTGAATGACACAAGCCCTGAAGAAAAGGCTTTGGGGATGCTGGTGGATCAACAGGAGCCAGCAGGGAGCACTTGCAGCCCGGAAGGCAAATCACATCCTGGGCTGCAGCAAGAGAAGTGTGGCAGCAGCTCGAGGGAGGCGATTCTCCCCCTCTGCTCCACTCTGCTCAGACACCACCTGAAGTACTGCATCCAGTTCTGGAGCCTCTGTTACAGGAAGGATCTGGAAGTGCTGGAAGGTGTCCAGAGAAGGGCCACGAGGATGAGCAGAGGGCTGGAGCTGCTCTGCTACGGGGACAGGCTGAGAGAGTTGGGGTTGTTCAGTCTGGAGAAGAGAAGGCTCCAAGGAGACCTCATTGTGGCCTTCCAGGATCTGAAGGGGGCTCCACGAAAGCTGGGGAGGGACTTTTGAGGGTGTCAGGGAGCGACAGGACTGGGGGGGGTGGAGCAAAACTAGAAGTGGGAAGATTGAGACTGGATGTTAGGAAGAAGTTGTTCCCCATGAGGGTGGTAAGAGCCTGGCACAGGTTGCCCAGGGAGGTGGTGGAAGCCTCATCCCTGGAGCTGTTTAAGGCCAGGCTGGAGGTGGCTGTGAGCAACCTGCTGTGGTGTGAGGTGTCCCTGGCCATGGCAGGGGGGTTGGAACTGGATGAACCTTGAGGCCCCTTCCAGCCCTGACAATTCTGTGATTCTATGACACAGATGGATTTCAGTGCAGAATAATTACAACATGGAACCATGGATGTGGTGAGATTGGGAGAGACCTTGGAGCTCATCAAGTCCAACCTGGAGCTCACAATCTACCACTGCTGCTGAGCCACATCCCTCAGCACCATATCCTTGTGTCTCAAAGCCCTCCAGGGATGGGGACTCCATCACCTCCCTGGGCAGCCTGTGCCAGTGCCTCAGAACCCCTCCTGGGAAGCCATTTTTCCTCTTCCCCAACCTGAACCTCCCCTGGCACAACTTGAGGCCACTGCCTCCTGTCCTTGTTGCATGTGAGAAAAGACCAAGCCCCACCTGGCTCCAGCCTCCTCTCAGGAGCTGTAGAGAGCAATGAGGTCTCCCTCAGCCTCCTCTTCTCCTCACTAAACACCTCCAGGTCCCTCTCCCCAGCCCTGTTCTCCAGACCCTTCCCCAGCTTTGTTGCCCTTCTCTGGACCTGCTCCAGCCCCTCAGTGTCCTTCTTGGAGTGAGAGGCCCAAATCTGAACTGAACCTGGGCAATACAGAGCGGTGCTCCGGGGCACCCATGATCAGGTCTCCTGGTTTGGGACCACGTTCATGCTCTCTGTGCCCATCCAAACGAAAGGACCTCACACGTTCTCCTCTTCTGCAGACCACCCCCCCCAGCTCCCTCGGCTGCTCCTCACCGGTCCCTTCCCCAGCTGCGCCGCTCTCCCTGCTCCCCAAACCCCTTCTTTCCCCGAGACGGCTCCGTGGGGAAAGCAGCTGCAGCGGTGAGGAGGCGAGGGGGGAGGAGCAGAGGGGCCCCTGGGCCCCGCGGGCACCACTCACCGTCGCGGGACATGCCCAGGGCCAGGCATTTCTGCAGGCGGCAGTGCTGGCAGCGGTTGCGGTTGGTGCGGTCGATCAGGCAATTCCTCTGCCGGGAGCAGGAGTAGCTGGCGTTGTTCTGCTGGCTCCGCCGAAAGAAACCCTGCGCGGCATGGGGGAGGTGTCGCCCAAGTGCCCGTCGGGATGCCAGCCCCCGAGGCCACCCCCTTGCCCCGCCGGGCTCCCGTCTCTGCGCGCCCCGCGGCTCACCTTGCAGCCTTCGCAGGTGATAACGCCGTAGTGGATCCCCGAGGACTTGTCTCCGCAGATCTTGCAGGGGATCACCTGGATTTGGGCTGTGGTGGAGGGGAGGAGGAGGAGAAGCCCTCTGGTTAATTGGCAGTGGGCACTGAACTGAGCGAGGAGGTGGCAGCAGGCCCAGCCCTGCTTACAGCAGCTGGGGAAACCGAGGCACAAGAGCGGCACCCACCAGCAGCTCAGCCCTTCCCACAGACCCCTCCAGAATCTTTGTCTTCACAGATACCCCCAAAAAGCCTATGCAGGGCATGGGGTACCCCCATCCACACCCCTCGCCATCCTCTCCAGCACCAGGAGCTGGGTTGAAAAGCCCTTTGAGCTACAAGGTCACAACACCTTTGTGCAGCAGCCTGCCCCAGAGCCTGGGCTGGAAGCATTCCCCACAACGGGGGGCACCCAGCAGAAAGGGGGGACACGGGAACAGGTTGCCCAGGGAGGCCGTGGATGTTCTCTCCCTGGAGGTGTTCAAGGCCAGGCTGGATGAGGCCCTGAGCAGCCTGGGCTGGTGGGAGGTGTCCCTGCCCATGCACCGGGCTGGAGCTGGAGGATCTTTCAGGTCCTTTCCAACCCAACCCAGTCTGTGATTCCATGATCCTCATCGCAGGGACACCCTCAGCACAGGAACTATCCCATCCCTGCAGCAACAGATGCTCATGTGCTGGGGGTCTGGCTTAAGCAGAGGGTCTGAAGGGCCCCCAACCCACCCACCCTCCCCACCACTCCCTCCCCCGAGTAGTTCCTTCAAAGCCCAGGACCGATATAACCATTGCTGGCTCAAGGTCCTGGCCCCTTCCCCCCACAAATCCGCTTCCCTCCCTGCTTCTGCTTCGCTGGCACTGAGCTGCTAATAGGCTTCGTCCTCCTCATTTTCCAGCTGCCCCAGTTCTGGGCTGGCTCTGCCCACCCTGCTCACGCCGGGGGTGGGGGGGACGTGGGGCACCCCCGGGACTCGTACGTGCCTCCCAGCATCTCTGCACCCTCTAATCCCTGCTCCAGCCCCCACATCCCCTGGGGCTGGCTCTCCAGGGTGCTGGGCAGCGGCTGCCACGCCAAAATACCCGCCCTCCCCTCCCCCCCCGCGGCAGATTATGGCTATTTCAGACCTGCTGGGCCTGAGCAAATCCCTGCCAGGGTAATTCCCTTCTGCCTCTCCCCTGCTCAGAGGCGTTCTGGGGGTTGCTGGTCCCTGGGGCCACCTCAGCAGGTGACAGCCCCGATGCTTGGCCAACATCAACTGCACCCTGACACCCCGCAGTGCCCCGGGGTCTCCCGCTGCTTTGGGAGAGGCTGGGCTGGGCCAGCATGAGCCTGGATGGGCAGAGGGGCAGTTGGGCTGTGATTGGTCCCCTGGGGATGCCAGCTGCCCCCCTAGGCTGTCATTGGCCCTCCAGGGATGCTTTTGGTCCCCCAGGGCTGCTCTTAGTCCCCTGGGGATACTGCTGGACCCCCCTGAGCTGACATCAGTGCCCTGGGGATGCCCTTCATCCCCCAAGGATGCCATTGGTCTCCACCTGGGTCGTCATCAATCCCTTGGGGCTACCATCGGTCTCACAAGATGCTGTCAGCCCCCTCCCCCTCCAGGACTGCCATCAGGCCCCTGGGCTGCCATTGGACACCTCTGGGGATGCCATTGACTTCTCCCTGCTTCCAGCCATATGGGGAGGGACACACTCCAAGGCTGGGTGCAGGCAGAGGCATGGATCCTTTCTCCATCCACTGACTCTCTGCTCAGCTCCTGCCCCAGGCTACTTTGGGGTTCACCCGGTAAGGAACACCCCCAGGGTTGTGTCATCATGTCCCCCTGACACAAGGGGGCCACATCCCACCCCTCTGCTCCTCCCCAGAGCCTCTACCCACACCTCTGCTGTACTTCTGGGCCTAGGGTAGCAGAGCCAAGGGTTCAAGGCAGGCAGGGAACAGACAAGGAGCGGGCAGGAACGGGCAGGCATGGGCAGTCCCAGCACATCCTCCAGTCCCAGCCTCCCCTGACTCTGTACTGGCATCACAGCCCTGAGGCCCCCCCGCCCCCAGCAGGGGACAGAGGCACCAGCAGGGTGCCATGCCACCACCCCTATTTTGCCCGCTGGCACCAACAACCAGGAGACCCCCAGTGCCCATGCCAGCGGGGAGGGGTGCAACCTGCAAGCCACGGGAGCCTCTCCCCCACCCTGAACACCCCGGCCCTGTCAGGACTAGGATGGAGGTGGTGGCACCACGGGGGGCATGGGGAGGTGGTGCCACCCCCAGCAGGAAGCAGCGTCGGTTCGTTATGCAACGTAATTGCAGCCGCCGGCGGCAGGTGATGCATGGCTGCCGCGCCGCACCCTGCCGCCCGCGGCCGATACTCAGGCACCCTGCAACCACCCCCACTGCGCCTGGCACCGCGGCGGGCACGGCACGGGCACACCACAGCCCCAGCACAGCCCCGGGGTGCTGCTCTGCTCGCCCCATGCGGCCCTGAAAGCCACAGCATCACAGAATGTTAGGGGCTGTGAGGGATCTTGAAAGCTCCTCCAGACCAACCTCCCTCTGCCACGGCAGGGTCACCCAGAGCAGGTCACACAGGAATGCATCCAGATGGGTCTGGAATTCATCTCCAGAGAGGGAGACTCCACAACCACCCTGGGCAGCCTGTTCTGGTTGCCAGCTCCTGGCAATAGCTTCATGTGATGGCAAAGGTCAAGTTCTGTCCCCATGCCCCCAAACCTTGGCAGAAGAAAGCCCCTTGAGACCCTGTGGGCAAGGAAGGGACTTTGTACAAGGGCTTGAGGTGACTTGATGAGAGGGAATGGGTTGAAGCTTGAGGACGGCCTGGAGAAGAGAAAGTTCTAGGGTGACCTCAGAGCACCCTTCCAGGACCTGAAGGGGCTTCAGGAGAGCTGGGGAGGGACTTGTGACAAGGGCTGGGAGTGCCAGGATGAGGAACAATGGCTTTGAGGTGGGAGAGAGGAGACTGAAAGTGGAGGTGAGGAAGAAATTGTTGAGGGTGGGGAGAGACTGGCACAGGTTGCCCAGGGAGGCTGTGGATGCCTCCCCCCAGGAGGTGCTCAAGGCCAGGCTGGATGAGGCCTTGAGCAACCTGGGCTGGAGGGAGGTGTCCCTGCCCATGGCCGGGGGTTGGAGCTGGATGATCTTTCAGGTCTCTTCCAACCCAAGCCATGCCATGAATCTCTATGCTGTGGGTGATGTCCCCAGCACCCCTGGATGTTGGGAAGGAGAAGCCCTGACCGCTCACCCTGTGCCTTCAGCCTCTTAGGCCTCTAATTAGCATCCTGCTAATGACCCAGCCGTGCCCACCACCAGCACCTGACCCACTCCTAAGACATTTGCCCCAAATAACTGACGTGGAGATACGGCTGTGACCCTGGCACGGTGGCAATTACAGCCCAGGACAGCTAATTGCTGCTCTGGTTGTCAGCCCTGGCTGAATCACCATGCCAGCTCCCTCATGCCATGCTCTTGTGCCCCCCTAGGACCCCCAGGCTGGCTGGACATCCAGGGACAACCCAGCAGGAGTGGGTGCTGGGGGGGGGGGTGGCTGCAGCATCACATCACAGCTCCCAAATCTCACCACGTTTGGGGGGGAGGAGGTGTGTGGATACACACAACATCACAGAGATGCCACAGCCTGGGCAAGGCCTCTCTCATGCCTCAGTTTCCCCACCCAAATGCTTGGCTCCTCCTCCTCCCCCTGCAGAAAGGGATTTCTGTCACACAGTGGTTTGGGTTGGAAAAGCCCTTGAAGATCATCCAGTCCAACCATTACCTAATGGCCATCCCAACCATCATCTAATGGCCATCCCAGCCACTATCTCATGGCCATCCCAACCATTACCTCATGGCTGTCCCCACTCATTGCAGGCAGGGGGGTTGGACAAGATGACCTTTGAGAGTCCCTTGCAACCCGATGCAATCTGTGAATCTGTAACTCTGCCAAGCCTGGTGCTGAACCATGTCCCTCAGCACCACATCTCTGCCTCTTTCAAACCCCTCCAGGGATGGGCAGGCAAACTCCTTCCCCATGCCTTGATGGGGGGAGGGTGGGGGTCCTGGCAGCAAACCAAGCCCCTGGCGGGGGGGGGGGGGGGGGGAGGGGGGGGCAGTCAGGCTGAAATAAGGGACAGGGGAGAAAATAAAACCAAATAAAACAATACTAAAGGGTTAAAAAAAATAAATACTAATCTGCAGCCAGCAATTAAAATGTCCCGGCCGAGGTATTTGCTCTCCTCCCACTGTAAACACCTCTTGCCCAACTCCCGGCCCGCTGCCACTGGCCGGTCCTTACGTAAGTGGCACCGTGGCACCGGCCGGCCACGGGGCTCGCCCGTGGTTGGCCCCCGGTCGGTGGCTGCGCGTGGTGGCCCCGTGGCTGGAGCCATCCTGTGCCATCCTGTCCCACTGACACACTTTCTGCCCGCGGCCCCGGCGCTTGTGTAACACCGCTGCCGTTAACCCTGCCCGCGGCTGCGCCCCGACCTCGCACCCGCCGGCCACAGGACCTTTGGGGGCTTTTTGGGGTGATCCCTCGGGCTGGGGACATCCGATTGCCACCCCGAGATGCAGCTCTCCGTGGGGGACGCAGGTTCCTTCTTGCTCGATCTCCAGCTCTCTCACTGCAGGGCGCCCGGGTCACCCCCCGGACCCAGCCCCGTGTCCCCCTGCAGCCCAGCACTGCTTGCTCTGACCCGGGCAGGCGGCTCCGGCGGTTTCGGCAGAGCCAAAGCCGAGCTCCCGGCAACGAGATTCAGCCTTCCTCTCACCCTGGCACGCCCTCCTCTCCATCGCCTCTGCCCCAAGGGCGGGCAGCCCTCCTGCACCCCAAAACAAGGCAGGACCTGGCCACTGGGGTCTGGATCCTCTCTGTATGGCATAGGGACCACGGGTGGCCCCATCCTCCCCCTTCTCCCCTCTATCCCTCCCCTTGGCTGTACGATCTCAGTGCTGGGTGGGGATCACCCCAAAACCCTCAGCACCCCACAACCCTCAGCACCCCACTGAGCCCCAGGACGTGCCACAACCCCACTGCTGCCAGAAGCTTTTGGAGAGGCCCCTGCTCCAGCCAGCTCCACGGGCACTGGGTGGGTGGTTTGGGAGGGCACTGACAGGTCCCTGCAAACTCCAAGGTGATTCCATGCACCCTTGGGGCTGGGGTCAGGATAGGGCCACCCACCTCCCCCGGATGGGCAATACGAGGTCACAGGAGCAAAACCACCCCAGGGAGGGGGCAAGCAGCCCAGCTTTGGGTATTCTGGAGGTGGCTCCTTGCCCCCATGGCTGCCCCTGCCCCAAATACCCCCTCGGCTGAGGGGCAAGAGCCAGAGCAAGTGGCTTCCCCAGTGCCCTGGCTCATTACACAGCAAACCTGCTGGGAAAGTAGGTCTGTACCCATCCTGCTGCCACGATCAATGCCACAGGATGGGCACCTCCAGTAATTAATGAGCAGCAGGCCTGCAGCTCCCTGTCACCTCCCAAGCCCCAGCCAAGGCACTGAGATTCTCTGGTGCTCGGCCACCACCCCTTCAGCTCAGCACCTAGAGGAGGGGGAGCAGGATGGGTCCAGGCTGCATGGGGACAGACAGGGACCGATGGGAACATGCAGGGACCTGCAATGCCATCTCACTTTTCTATCCCTGCTCCAAACCCCATCTCTGCTCCCTCACCCCCTGCAGCAACCTCCAATCCTAAGCTCCAGTGCTGGACTTCCCACAGGGATCACCCCTGCTGTATTTTGGGAAAGGTGGACGAGGGGCAGGAGTGATGGAGGGACAAGAAATGAGCGACGAGCTGCCGTGGGGTTTGCTTTTCCACAGGCTCTTGTGCTGCTGCACTTGGGGTCCCCCCCAGCACCCCAGCTCTCCATCCAAGCCCCGCAAGGGCTGCAGGAGGCGTTTGAAGCACGGCCCCAGTGCGGCGTTCCGAGCTGCAGCTCCTGGCCGCAGGGGCAGCGGCAGCCGCGGGGCCGCGCAGGCAATAAGGAAAACTTCAATTACGCAACCCGGGCCCGGTGCCAGGCGCTGATGCTGGAGGTGGGGACCGGTTTCTTAATTGATTGGCAAAAATTTCCTGGAACCTTTGGGCCGGAACAGGGCTCAGGTGCTCTTCTCCTGCCCCGAGATGACCCCTGGACACCTTGATCCGTGGCCGGTGGCTTTGCCAACGCCCCGAGGCGCCTTCTTTTCCTTGTCGGTGATAGGGGCCTGTCCCCAGCTTGGAAGTCACAACTATTGCCCCCCGCCCCCAGCAGTGTTGGGTGGGCAGTGAAGCTCCCCATGGGCACTTCAGCGCTGCCCTGGCTGCTCTGGTTCACCAGCTCCCGTGCCACAGGGCACGGCTCCAAGGCCAGCCACGGCGACACGGGACACAGCCCTTTGCACTTTGGCTTTTGCAGAAGGGTGGCAAAGGTACGGCCCTGGGGAGGGGGACCTGCCACCAGCCCCAAAAGGAGCTTTGTGGGGGGAGAACCTCACCGGCCCCACAGCTAAATCGGGGCGGGGGGGGGGGGGGGGGGAATTATCCCTGTGGGGCTAAATAAAGGCAGCGAGAGCGGCTCCGCTCGCCACATCCAATAAACCCGGCAAGATTTAGCCATTAGCAGCTCTTTAAATAGCTGCTGCCGAGTTCAAAGTTAAACGTGACAGGGAGGAGGGGACGGGCAGGACGGGCAGGACCATGCTGCCAGCAGGGCTCTGGCCAGCCTGTGGGGTTAACCCACTGCCACCCACAGGGACACGGCCAACTTCTCCTCGTCACCACACTTTCCCCCTCCAGGTGCTGAACACTTCGGGGTGAGCAGGGTTGATAATCCCAAATCCTGGCTGGATCCCTCGGGACTCCACGCTGCTGGTGGCTACCTTTCTCCCCTAACCTTATTTTTCAGAGCCAGCCCTTCTCCTTTAACCTTATTTTTGGGAGCCAGAGGGCCACCTTTCTCCCTCAAATTAATTTTCAAGAGGCAAAGGGCCACCTTTCTCCCCCAGCCTTATACTCAGGAGGTCCAGAGCCACCCTTCACCCCCAACCTTATTTTTAGGTGGTAAAGAGCCACCTTTCTCCCCTAATTTAATCTTCAGAAAATAAAGAGCTACCTTTCTCCCCCAACATTTATTTTCAGGAGGCAAAGGACCACCTTTCTCCTCCAACCTTATTTGTAGGAGGTGAAGGGAAGAGCCTTTTCTCCCTAACTTAATTTTTGGGAGCCAAAGGACCACCTTTCTCCCCAACTTATCTTCAGGAGGCCCAGAGCCATCTTTCTCCTTCAACCTTATTTTCAGGAGGCATGGGGCCACCTTTCTCCTCTAATTTCATTTCCAGGAGGTAAGGGGCTGCCTTTCTCCCTTGATTTCGTTTTCAGGAGATTAAGAGCCACCTTTCCCCCTCAACCTTATTTTTGCAAGGCAAAGAACCACCTTTCTCCTCCAACCTTATTTTTGAGAGGTGCATGGAAGAGTCCTTCTCCCCCCTCCCCCCCCCCTTTCTCCCCCCAGACTTATTTTCAGGAGCCTAAAGGGCCACCTTTCTCCCTCAGCCTTATTCTCCCGGAGGCAAAGAACCACTTTTCTCCCCTAGCTTCATTTTCAGGAGGCCAAAAGCCACCTTTCTCCCCTAAGCTTATCTCCAGGAGCCGAAGGGCACATCCATCCCCATCCCTACCCCGCGGTACCCGGTAGGGCCAAAGGGTGCTGGCTGTCCTCGCCTGCGCCAGCGTGCTCACGCTGCCTAAACGGGCAGGGAAGCTCCTCCTCCACCCTCTCTGATTTTTCCCAATGACAGATCTAGGTCACTAGGACAAGTCGGGAGGCTGCCGAGCCACCGCACGCTCCTCGCCACGCCGCTTGCAAAACAAGCGAGCGGGAGGGCTGGAAACCCTATAGGATTATACAAGGCGAAGCCTCTCGGCCGGCCCCGGCAATAGCCGCGGCGTGGGGAAGAGCAAGAGGCAGGAGCTGCTGCCGCGGGGCCTGGGGAATGGGGCAGAGAGGTAGCAGTTTTGGGGAAGAAAAGAGAGATTGAATCGATTTGGCGTCACTGTGCGGCATTTGGGGCTTTGGAGGGACGCTGAGCTGGGCAGGGAAAAACACTCGATGGGGGAAAGTGATGTGATAGGAAGTGTATGTGTGTGTGTTGGGGGGGGTGGGGTGGTCGGCCCTTAATTAGGGCCAATGTAGAGTAATTAGGGGTAAAAAACCAAACCAAACCAACAAAACAAAACAGAAAAGAAAAGGAAAAAACCGTTTAAAAACAAAGGAAAAGTTCACCCAGATACTAATTAAGCCTGGTGCTGGCTGTGCCGGGGCTGCGCAAGAGACAGGCGGTGCTGTTAATTAGGCAGGCGTTAATGCTTCCCTCACTAATAAAGGTGACATCCCGGGATGTCACAGGGCGGGAAGGGGACGCAGGGGGCTCGGCTCCCCAGTTCCACCATTACACAAGAGTGTGGCGGGCAGCAGAGGCACAGCACCCACGGCAGCCGCAGCCGTGTCGAGGAAGGAGAAGAAATGATTTGGAGCTTGGAGATGAATGTCCCCAAGAAGTACAACCCAAAGACACCCAAATACCACCTCCCAAAACGCACCCAAACACACACGCCCCAAAACCACACCTCAAGACGTGCACAAGCAGCTCTGGGTGGGGGCAAAGGGCTTGGGCATGGCAGGAGATGGGGGGAAACGGCCTTAAAGGGGGAGGAAAAGCCCACCCTAGGGTGTCAGGTCTCAGCCATGCTCCCAGTAGCTCCATCAGGGAGAGCTGGGTCCAGCCACTGCTGCGTCACTGTCACTGGACCCTGGCGGCTTGTCCCATCAGAGCCTTCCTCCTTCCATCCTCCTCCTCCTAACCACCGGCCTTGCAAAGCAGAGGGTGAGGAGCAGGAATTGTCTTTAATAACAGATAAAACCAGAAACCAGATGGGTGCTGGCACAACTCAGCCCCTTCCCTGGGCAAGGGACACCCAAAATCACAGCTGGTCCCTTACCCACAGGAGCCACCCTTCGGCCCCAAACTGGCCCCAAAGCCACCCTGAGGTGGGGGAGAAGGGGGAAAAAGGAAAAAAAAGCCCACAATAAATCCAGCCCTGGTGGGAGCAACATATTGAGGAGGAGATTAAGGGGTTTAGTGCGAGGAAAAGCTTAAGAGCGGGTCTGAGCCGGCGCCGGAAAGCGAAGCAAAATAAACAAGAATTTTATTGAAGGGGGGAGCTGGAGGAGCCCCACAGACCCCGGCAGGGCTGACGTGGGTGTCCCACTCCGTGTCACTAGCGGGGCTGGTGCGCGTCCCCCCCCGAGGGGGCTAATGCAGGGTCCTGCCCCGAGTCCCCGGCTGGGCTGATGCGGGTCCACCCCCGGTCCCTCTCCGGCGGGGCCGATTCGGGTCCCCCCTGCGCCACCAGCGGGGCTAACACGGGAACCCACCGGTACCTCTCCGGCCAGGCTGACGCGGGTCCCCCCCCGGTGTCATCGTCCGGGCAGACGCGGGTTGCCCTCCGACCCGCCACTAGAACCGACGCCGGTTCCCCCCGCGTCCTCCCACCGGGGACAACTTTCGCAGCCACCTCTCTTCTCGCCGGTTCCCCCCAGTGTCCCCCGTACTCACCCCGCATCGTGGCCGGCGGCGGTCAGGAGCGCGCCGGGGGGCGCATGGGGCGGCGGGGGTGTCCCTGCAGCGGGGCGGACAGCGGCGGCACCGGGAGGCACCGGGCGGCACCGGGCGGCTCTGGCACCTGCCCCTCCGCGGCGCCGCTGACCCACTTCTGCCCGAGCATGCGGCCGTTCACATGACGAGCCCGCCCCGCCTCCCCCCAAATCGGTTTCACTTCCAGCCCCACCTCCTGCCCTTCCTCCTCCTTCTCCTCCTCCAGTCCTGATACGCCGCTCCCGCCCTGCCGCTGCCCGGCGCTGCCGCGCTGGGGCTGCCCCTCGGTTCCCGGGGGCTGTTGAACCAGCCCCCGCCAGGAGTGCCGAGTGCTGCACCCCTCGGGTGCTGCCCGCCCAGGGGAGGGCTGTGCCGGTGCCCATCTTGTCCCGGCTCGCCCAGGCACGGGGCCCGCTGCGTGTCCCGCTGGATCACCGCCCAAAATTGCTTCACCCCGTTCCCGCTGCGGCCCTGCTGTCCCCTCCCTCGGGGTGGCATAGGGACCCTGGACCCCCACCCCGTGCAGGACAGGTCTTGGGGAGCCCTGGTGGAGGTGCAGATCCTCGGTGCATGTGGAAACGCGCGGACCCTCCGGGCAGCCCTACTGTGTCCCCACACCACGGTGCAGTTGCTGGGGGGCGAGGGGACATCCTGGCCGGGGACCTGCGGATTGGGAAGTCCACGATGGAAGCTGTGGGAAGCGGCGGAGGTGGCAGAGAGCCATTCCCACCCCGTCCTTCACGCTGCAATGCACACAGAGGGCCCGGGGTCGGATTCCTGGTGACAGGGTGCTGCAACACACTGCCCCAGAGAAGTCCTGGCTCTGGACCATGCTGTGAACCCTCGCGGTGCCATGCCAGAGGTGTTGGCACTGGGCAAAGCACCGCAGCTGGGGTTTGTGGTGTGACTCTCACAGCAGGTCACCAGAGTCCCTGTGGTGCCACATTACAGGTGGAGGTGGTTGGTCTGTGCCAGGACAGGGTATGAGGGATGTGGAGGGTGCTCAGCAGTGCCCAGGGATGCCCCCAGGGGTCGTGGAGATGATGGCACTAGCCTGGGGACCTGCTGCTGTGCAGAGAGGGCATCTACCATGTGCACATCCACCATGGACACGAGCATGGTATCCACAAAGGACATGGGCATGGCATCCACCACAAGCATAGATGTGGTATTTACCATGGGCACAAGCAAAGCATCAGTCTTGGTCATGGGCACGGCATGGGCACGGACACCAAAGCAGCCACAGGAATGGAGGTGGCACCCACTACGGGCACAGATGCAGCTACCACTACCATTACACACATGGCATCGCTGCCTCCTCCCTGCCCTCCCCCTTCAAAGCTGGGCACCGAACCATTAAATTAACCCTTTCAAGCACGACTGAAGAGGGTGAATCCAACCCACTTCCCCCTCAGAGCCTGGGGCTGAGCCAGGGTGGGGGCAGAGGGGCTTTGCCCCCACTGCCAGCAATGGCCCCAGCAGTGGCAGACGCCCTGCGGGGCTGAGCCGCGGTGGCACTTTGCCGTGCCCCCATCCGTGTGCCAAGCTTCCTCCTCACTCCGCTCCGGCGCGGGAGAGACTGCGGCCGGGGAGGGGGACACGGGAAGAGGGGTGGGGGGCGGTGGAGGCCTTGCTGCGCTCCAGTGCTGCTGTCTGACATGATTTTGCTGATGGCGATTGGGAACGGGTTCGCTGCTCTCGCCCGTCGGATTCGCTCCTTCCTCCCGGCCTCCCTCCCTCCTCCGCGCCGCGCTCCGCATGGCTGGGCACGCAGACGGGACGCGGACCGACGTCTCGCCTCGCTCTTTGCAAGCTCCACTTCCAGCGAAGGCTTCTGCAAAGCACAGCTCAGGAGCAGCCCCTGACATCCCACCCTGGAACACACGTCTTTGACCGGCCCCGGTGGGGTGCAGCCCCAGCGCCGGCGGCGTGCGCGGCACGAGGCTGATGCCCGTCCCCGGAGGTCACTCCCGGGCACTGCCCGAAGGAGGTCACCCTCATTAGCCCCGTTTCACAGATGGGGAAACTGAGACCGGGAGCAACGCGGTGACTCTTCGGGGCGCGCAGGGTCCGGCTCCGGGGAGGTAGCCCCTCCCAAAAGGCGGTCGCCTGCTTGGCCCCGGTGGCCGCTCTTGGGATAGTCACGGCCGAGCCGTGCTGGAGTGAGAGCCACGATACTGCTCGAGTGCCCTGGCACAGCCCAAAACTCGGAGGTTACATAAGTGGCACCACGCCTGCCATGAGCAACGCGGGACCCACGCACCCGCTCCCTGCCACCGGCGCCTTAACCCTTTCTGTGCGGTGCCTAACCTTCAACCCCAGGCGTTGACATTGCCCAGGTAAGGTCCTGAGGGACTCAGCCCCACGGTTCTGGGGTCTCAGAGGTGACACCAGAGCAGGATTCTTCCATCTTGAGCAGAGCCTCATCCTGTGGACTTAGAGAGGTGCACACTGGGGTCTGGGTCCTGGCAAAGCCAGAACCCAGGTGCTGCTAGCTCACCAGTGGTGATGGCTGAGCCCTTGGCATAACATTTGAAACTGGCACATTTGGAGCAGCCTCCTCTCCCTTTGCCCAGGGCTGTTCTGGAGCTGGCAGCACTGGAGGTCATCAAACCTCCCCTAAAAAGCATCTCCCCCTCCATGTGCTGTGATGTGGAGTTCGGTGCCTCCCCACTTCCATCAAGGACCCTGACCCTGGCATCACCAGCACCATCCCCATGGGGGCAGAGCTGTCGCCCAGTGCCTGGGTGCTGTCAGAGCCAGGCTCGCTGCTGGGAGCTGCACCTGCCTGGGTGATGCCGGGAATGTGTCCAGCTTGGCTGGATCCAGCCCAGTGCAGGTGGCATCAGCAGACCTGGGCATCAGGGAGGAGACAACCGCTGGAAAGGCATAAGAAGCAAAAGCTCTGCCACCCTGCTGCCGTTCAGCCCTTCTCCTTCCCCTCCTCCCCGGCATGGCCTCACTGCTGACTCTTTGTGGTCAGGGCCAGGACAAAGGATGGGGCCCAGCTCGCCCGTGGGCACATTGGAGTGGCAAAGTGCAGCTGCGCTCTGCTGCCAGGATCGGCCCAGTCAGCCCCTGGCTGGCCTGGAGGCGAGCAGGAATTCGGGATGACACCACCACACCTTAATCGCTGTTTGCTCTCGCTCCCGCCCCACCCAGCCGGAGGGGAACCTCTCTGCCAGCCCAGCACTGCCCCTCGCCCAGCCTCACAGAGCTCCAAGCCCCCTCTGGGGCTGTGCCAGGCTGCCCCATCAGCCTGCCCCATGCCCCAGCACAGCCAGCTGGCAGTCGCCACCCCCACAGTGACTCTGCCGTGGGCTCCCCGCCGTGGGCACTGCCAGCTGGCTTTGCCTCACGGTGACTCAGATTCTCCTCGGGAATGGGTGACCTGCCCGGCGGGGAGCAGGGCACAGGCTCAACCTGCTGACAGGGGCCATGGCATCAGTGCCCCCAGACCTCGTCCTTGGGTGCCAATATGGCCCTCCGTGTGTGTGTGTGTGTGCCCTGTGCTAGCCCCTAGCCCCCGGGGCTGGGCAAGACTCCTACTCCCTAGTGCCAAACTGAGGGGTGGGTGAGGGCAGCAGGAACAGGGTGGCTGTGAGGAAGCCTTAAGGTGGCCTCCATGGCTGTGGGTTACACCACACACAGGGTCCAGGGCCACCGCTTGGTCCTCTCCATGGCATCAGTGCCACCCACTGCTGGAGCTCTCCAGCGGTGCAGGCTGGGGGTCCCTACACTGTGCTGGACAGGGATGGTGCCCTCAGACCAGGGGGACAAGACATGGCTTTGGTGCCTGTGCCAGCCCCAGCAGCTGGCTGGCTCTGGCATGGCGCTGGGCACGTGGCCCTGCTGGCACCGCATGAGTCACTGCCCCATGGCATCGTTATGCAAAGGCTGGCACAGGATGGTGTTGGGCCATGGTGTGGTTGTGGTGTGGGATTGTGGGCTGTGGTGTGAGGTTGTAGTGTGGGGCTGTGGTATGGTTGTGGTATGGGGCTGTGGTGTGTGGTTGTGGGGCTGTGGGCTGTGGTGTGGGGTTGTGGGGCTGAGATGCAGGTGTGTGGCAGGTGCAAAGCAAACCATGGAGAAGGGGGAAACTGAGGCAGCAGCAGCAAGGGTGCCCTCAGGTCCTGCAGCCTGCTCAGGGCTGTCCCTTTCCCCAGTGGAGCTGGGGAGGGGCTGCAGGGGTGAGCAGCAGGGCTGGTGTAAGCAGAGCCCCTGAGCTGGCCTGACCTGCTCATGTAAGATCTGCCTGGCACTTATGCAATGGCTGTGCCCAGCCCCGGGGGCATCCAGTGCCACAGCCACTGCCTGGCCCCGGGGGCACCCAGCGCCCTGCAGCACAATGGAGCTGACTGCAGCTGCGGCTGCATTGCTGCAGCGGCCAGGGCCAGGGGCATTTGGTGTCACCCTGCACCCTGGGGCAGAGTCCCAAGCAATTAGTGGCTGCTGAGCCTTCGTTAGGGGTCTAGAGGGGGCATGGACAAGCTGGACCACGGAGTGGGTTTTGGTGCCCATGGGGTAGGATGGAGCATTGCTTAACCACGCAGCTGGAGCGTGGCATGGCTGTCCCCATCCTTGTTTCCATCCCTATTCCCATCCTCATCTGTGTCCCTGTTCCCATCTCCATCCTGCCCTGTCCTCATTCCCATCTCCATCCCTGTTCCCATTTCCATCCCCATCCTTGTTCCCATCCCCATCCTTGTCCCTGTTGCCATTTCCATCCCTTCCCTATCTCCATTCCCATCACCATCCTCATCCCTGTTCCTATCGCTGCTGTCATCCCTGTTCCCATCCCCATTTCCACACCCATCCCCATCCCCACTCCCTTTTCCATCTGCATCCCTATCCCTGCTCCCATCCCCATCCCCACTCCCTTTTCCATCTGCATCTCCATCCCATCCCCATCCCCACTACCTTTTCCATCCCCATCTCCATCCCCACTCCCATCCCTATCCCCATTCCCTTTTCCATCCCCATTCCCTTTTGCATCCCCATCCCCACTCCCATCCCCATGCCTGCTCCCATCCCCATCCCTATCCCCGCTCCCATCCCCATCCCCACACGCCGGTGCGGCAGCGCTGCTCAAAGTAGGTCAGTGTGCCGAGGTGCCGGGCAACAGCGGGCAGCCGCAGCACCCGCCCCGGGGGGTTCTCTCTGGGGGAGCTCAGCCTCTACCCCATCCACCCCCACCCTCCCCTGAGCCCTGAGCCCTGCTAGATCCCCCCAGAGTCCCCGGGGAGGGGGCAAAGGTGGCATCTCCCAGGGCTGGGCGGCAGAGCCCTGGCACATCTCGCTGCACAAACGGCGCCTGAATAAAGGTGCCTGCAGGAGGGTCCTGGCCCCCTACAGTGCCCTCTGCTCCCTCCCTGCTGCCTCGGGGTGAGGCTCAGCCTTGCAGCGTGGGGGCTCCGAGGGGCTCCTCGGGTGGCTTCCCCCCACCCCGCAGTACTTGCCCCCCGGCTTGGGCATCCCTGCCCGCGCTCGCTGCTGGCCTGGGCACCGCTCGGCGCTGCCGAATCTCCAGCGTAATAATTAAGAGATAAACAGGAAGGAGGAAAGGGGCAGATTTCATATTCCACCCTGATCCCCGGGAGACAGATAAAAGCGGAGTGGGGGGACGCGAGGGGGCTTTTTTTCCCCCCTTGTTTCTGCTGAATCAAACATTTTTCCTCCTGCTTAGAAGATTTCCCTGCTCCCCCCCCCCAACCCCCCACCTCCCCTCCCGCCCCTTCCCCAGCTCCCTCCTTAATGAGGTTTCGCTGTAAAAGTCTCTGAGCCTCCACCGTGGCCTTGAGTTAATCTCCAGGCACCTTCAAAGCTGGGCTGTTCCTGCACACCCCCTCCCCTTCCCCCTCCCCCCCTTTTTTGCCTCCATCTTTTTGAACTTCCCAGACACAAACCTGCCGAATTTCATCTGATTCTGCTTCTCCCACGCCCGGCAGAGAGCCAGGGGGGACCTGAGGCATATTAGGAGGGGCACACGGCCCCCCAGGGCATGGGCATGGGATGGGGACACCCTGGGGGTGTCCCTCCAGCTGGAAGAGCAGCCTGTCTCTGTAGGGAATTTCCAAAGTGAGGTGAAATGGGGACATCTGGGGAGATTTTTGCCTCCAAAGTGGAACGTTGTGGAAAAAAAAGCAGCCCCTGGCTCAGCTGAGGTGGGGGCAGACCCCCCTTTGATGCGGGCAATGAGGGCTCCAGGACAGGTGACACTTAAGCATCACTGCTGGGGACAGGCAGAGGACCCGGGGTGGAGGTCTGCAGAGGCTGAGCTGGTCATAGAGCAGCCGTGTGGATGCTGAGACCTTGGCTGGGGACAGCTGTGGGAGCACCAGTGGAAGCTGTGGGGGCAGTAGCAGGAGGACCATGGCAGGAGGCTGGTGCTGCCTGAGGGTCCTGTCTTGGCTGCCCACTGGGAGCTCCTCCACGGGAACCAGCTGTATCCAGGGGAAGGGAGTTAGGAGCTGTTGCAGCCACGTTTGCAGCTCCTCAGTCCTGGCCAGCTCCAGACCCTCGATGACATTCCCGCTGCCGGCATGGGGTAGTCTTTAGAGCAGTCATCCGTCCCTGAGGGGCTTCTGGGCATCCTCACCACCACCCGACCCATCCACGTCCTGGGTGGGTTCTCATCCCTGACTGCAGTGAGTCCAAAACCCCAGAGAGGGGAGAAGAAGGAGGAGCTGAGAGCACCTGAGGAGTTTGAGCCTGGGGTGCTGCCCCCACCGAGCCGCGCTCGGGCTGTTGGCCACCGCTCGGCTTCCCCTTCCTGGGGCCAGTGGCCCCGGCTGCCCGCGGTGCCCATACCTGGGCGTCCTGCTCCAGAGCTGATCTGGAGGCTTTAGCACGAGTTAATCCCAACAATCCCTTAATTCCAGGGACCGAAATAGGAAAGATCAGTAGGTCAGTGGGAAAAGCTCTTGGCCAAAGTTAACACGTTAAGGCGGAGAGAGGGTGAGAGAAAGAGCAGGGGAGAGGAAAGTGCCCAGGGATCTGCTCCAGCCTCTCCCCTGGCCCAGGCTCAGGACACCTGCGTCCCACCGCGGAGCCACTTCGGGGGCAGTGCACACTGACGGGCCAGGGAGGGCTGGTAGCTCCCTGTCTGCCAGGGCTTGGGGAGGGAAGGGAGAGCTATCTCCCCCTCTCACCCCAAGAACCCAAGCCCAGCACTCGCTTCCCCGAGACGATTTCGCTGCGGTTTAAATCCCGGTCTCCAGAGGCGAAAGGTTGCGCATTAACGCGCAGTACCGCTGAGCGCCTCTAATTAGGGCTTGGCAGGCTCCCGCCGCAGCCCCGTAAGCACCTTTTTGGCTCCTGCTCTGGAAAAAGCCATGCCGGAGGACTTAGCTTTTAATACAGCCAAAGCCCAGGTGAGCCACCCTCCGCTGCCCGCGCCGCCTGCCCGGCACCCAACGGGACGGTCCCAGCCCTGCCTGTGGGTCCCAGCCCCAGCTCTGCGTTCTGGTCCTGGCTGTGGGTCCCAGCCCCAGCTCTGAGTTCCGGTCCTGGCTGTGGGTCCCAGCCCCAGCTGCAGGTCTATGTCCCAGTCCCAGCTCTGAGTCCTAGTCCTGGCTGTGGGTCCCAGCCCCAGCTCTGAGTCCAATATCTGGCTGTGGGTCCCAGCCCCAGCTGCAGGTCTATGTCCCAGTCCCAGCTCTGAGTTCCAGTCCTGGCTGTGGGTCCCCAACTCCAGCTCTGGTCCTAGCCTTGGATGCGAGTCCTTAGCCCCAGCTCTGGTCCCAGTACCAGCTGCAGGTCCCAGCTCCAGCTGCAGGTCCATGTCCCAGCCCAAACCCTGGGTCTTAGCCTTGGTTGTGGGTCCTTAACCCCAGCTGTGGTCCCAGCACCAGCTGTGGTTTCCCAGAACCAGTAGTGGGTTCCCAGCACTAATTGTGGGTCCCAGCCCAGGCTGCAGGTCCATGTCCCAGCCCCAGCTGCAGGTCCCAGTCCCGGTTGTGGGTCCCAGACCCAGCTGTGGGTCCCCAGCTCTGGCTGCACGTCCATGTCCTGGCCCTAGCTGTTTGTCTCAGCCCTGGTGTGGTTCCCAGACTCAGCTGCAGATCCCAGCACCGACTGTGGTTCCCGGTTGCAGGTCCCAGCCCTGGCTGCATGTCCCAGCCCCAGCTGCAGCCCTATGGGACTTCGCCAGGTGGCCTCAAGCAAGCCCTCCCCACCCCTTCCATGCTGATCCCGGTGCCGATGCATCCCGACGGGGAGCAGCCCAGGGCTTTTCCCTGCATCCCAGCTGCTTTGGGGCAATAATATCGCTCTGGGAGCAGTTTCCTTAAATCCATCTCTGTTACCACAAGCAGCTTAGCTCCAGAAACTCTCTTCCTCTCTGGTCTTTTAATACGATCCCAGCTTAGCAAAGCCCCAGGCTTAGCCGCTGCCCCTGCAGTGCAAGTGAGGAGAGGAGAATTAAACAAATATGAAAGCAGAAAACAAAAGGCTCTGCTTGATTTAAGCAGCCTGGAGAGGGGGGCAGGGTGGCCCAGCCCTCCCCAGGGAGAGCTGCTGGGGTTACCTGCCCAAGGGGGTGCTTGGCCAGGTGATGCATCCCCTTGGGGTGCCTCGTTTTTATGGGTCAGTGGGTCAGGGATGTGCTGGTGCTTTCAGCCACAGGTCCTGCTGCTGAGGACCCAAGGGAGCCTGGCTCAGGGACACGCTCACCCTGAAGGTGCCCTGAGCCCCTGGCTGTGCTTTTTGGTGGCAAATCTTCCCATTTTGCAGAGTTTTCATAGATTCATAGAATGGTTTGGGTTGGAAGGGACCTTAAACATCAATGCAGCTCCAACCCCTTCTACCCTTCAAGGCCTCATCCAACCTGGCCTTGAACAACCCTAAGGAGAGGACATCCACAACCTCCCTGGGCATCCTGTTCCTGTGTCTCCCCACCCTCGTTGTCAAGAATCTCATCTTGGGCTGTGCCAGAACCAGCAAGCAGCTTTGAGGAGAGCAGTGCCCTTTGCAGAGTCATCATCACACCAAAAAGTGGAGCTTCTCCACCTCACCCACCATGCTGGCACCTAGGATGGTGCTCCCCAGGCAACTAGTGACAGGACAAGAGGGCATGGTATGAAACTGTGCCAGGGGAGGGTTAGGTTGGATATTAGGAAGCACTTCCTCACAGAAAGGGTTGATTAGGCACTGGGATGGACTGCCCAGGGAGGTGGTGGAGTCATCATCACTGGAGGTCTTCAAGAAAAGGTTGGATGTGGAACTTGGTGGCATGGTTTAGACCTGGGGCTCTTCAGTCTGGGGAAGAGAAGACTGAGAGGGGATTTAATAAATGTTTATAAATCTCTGAGGGCTGGGGGTCAGGAGGGAGGGGACAGGGACAGGCTCTGCTCAGCTGCACCCTGGGATAGGACAAGGAGCAATGGATGTAAACTCCAGCACAGGAGGTTCCACCTCAACATGAGGAGGAACTTCTCTGTGAGGGTGCTGGAGCCCTGGAGCAGGCTGCCCAGGGAGGTTGTGGGGTCTCCTTCTCTGGAGACTTTCAAGACCCATCTGGATGTGTTCCTGTGTGACCTGTGCTGGTTTCTCTGGTCCTGCTCTGGCTAGGAGTTGGACTTGATGATCTCCAGAGGTCCCTTCCAACCCCTGACACCCTGTGAACCTGTGATGTGGTGGTGTTAGGTCGTAGGCTTGGACTTGCTGATCTCAGAGGTCTTTTCCAGCCTCAACAATTCTGTGACTCTGTGCTTCCCAGCCGCTGGGCAGCCCGAGCTCCCCAAAGCCACGCCGAGCCTCGCCGACGAGCTGGAGGTTGTGGCTCATCCTCTGGGCTCCTGGCAAGCTTGGCTGGCTCCTATCGGCAGCTCCGTGGCTCGCTCACCTTGGACTCCGCTCCCGGCACTGCCCTGGGTTGCTGGGGAGACAAGGGGCTGTTTATTTACCGTCAGGGCTGCGATAAGGAGTGTGAAAGGGGAGGCGGCCGCATGGTGTCCAATGTGCCTGACCCACTTTCCAGCGCCCGGGCATCGGCTCTCGCCCTCGGCGATTGGATTGCAAGCGCCTGCGAACGCCCCGCTGCTCACCACCGCAGCTGCTGTGCCACCACGCCTTGGGGAGGGGGGAGCTGCTGAACCCCCTCCCGACCCTTTTATTTGTCCAGGCGGGATGAGAATGAAGGGGAAGCATCCCCGGGGCTCCTCCGTGGGGCGCGATGGGCACAGCCCCCGACGTGAAGCCGGCTGGGGTGGGCTCCTCTGAGCCGCCCTCTCCGCCTCCGCGGAGAGGGCGGCTCAGAGGAGCCCACCCCAGCCGGAGAGGGCGGCTCAGAGGAGCCCACCCCAGCCGGGAGCTGGCACAGTGGCCCAGATCTGCCATTCCGCATGGTTGCCCTGGCTCTCCCCGGGGCCGGGCGCCGGCAGGCAGGGCTCTCGCTCCGCTCCTCGCCCCGCCGCCCGCTAATCCGACATGACTCTTCCATTAAGAGCCGAGAATGCTGGCAAAGAGCTTTTCGGTGTAGGAATTAACTCCTTCTCCCACCCTGCCCAGCTCCCAGACCTGGAGAGGCAGCCCCGGCTCCATCACCGGCATGGCTTGGGGGCTGTGGGATTAGGGGGGAGTTCCTCCCCTCCCTTGTCACTCCCCCCCCCCCCCCGGCTTGGGGATGGGTTCCCCATGGGAATTCGTTCGGGTGTGCATCTCCCATCCCCCTCCTCTGAAGATGCAGGATGAGAGCAGAGAGCCGGGGTTGCCATGCTGGAGGGTGCCAGAGGGGCAGGAGGTTGGCACTGGGTGCCCCAGCTCGGCTACCCTTGGCCCCAGCTCAGCAAACCCTGGCCCCAGCTCAGCAAACCCTGGCCTCAGCTCAGCCACCCCTGGCCCTAGCTCAGCAATCCCTGGCCCCAGCTCGGCCACCCCTGGCCCAGCTCGGCCATCCCCGACCCCAGCTGCAGCTCCTGCGGCTCCCCTCATTGATCTCCCCTCCCGCTGTTAATTATCGGCTCCAATCGAGCCCGATGGGAGCCGTGGCTCCTGCAAAGCGCCTGTCTCTGTTCTGACCAAGGGGTGCTGGGGCTGCTGGTGAGGAGGTAGGACCCAAATGAGCCTGGAGAGCTTGGGGCAGGTGGGGGTTTGGGCTGAGCATCCCGGCTAGAGGGTGCTCCCCGAGCAGGGGGACCTGGGCTATGGTAGGGACAGAGGACAGCTGGGTGAGCCCCAGTCAGCAGCCAGCACATGGCCCCTGCACAAGGGCAGGAGTGTCCCAGCTCGGGGGTGTCAGCATCTCACATCCAGTGTGGTGCTGGGTGGGGGGTGGTGGCTCTGCTGGCAGCAGCTCCAGCAGCACAGCAGTGTGAGGTCTAAACACAGTGTGAGGTCCTCTCCTTGGGCCCAGCCCCTGCCCCAAGGACAGCCACTGTCCTGCGTTGGAGTAGAGCTGTCCCTCCTGCCCCTGCTCCCCTGCAGATGTTCAGGGGAGGTGGCAATGGTCCTCAGTCCCCTACTCCAAGGACAGAGGGGAGGCAAAGCTGATCCTGCCTGAGCCTGATGGGGAGAGCACCCACATCCAACCTCCTCCTGCTTCTTCTTTTGATGAAAAAAGTGATGTAAATGTCTTCCTTGGCCACCTGCCCAGCAGCAGAGATTGGTGGAGGTCAGGATGCAAGCTGGATTCCATTCTTCTCTCTGTGGTCCTGAGAGGTGGCTACAACTCACTGCAAAACACCCAGAAGGAAAGATCATCCCCAGGGTATCATCACCACCACATCCCTGTCCCTCAGGGGTTTGTGCTGGGACCAGTGCTGCTTAGCATCCTCAGACACAGCAGGATTGAGGCACCCTCACCAAGTCTGCAGATGACAGCAAGCTGAGTGGTGCAGCTGACACAGCTGAGGGATCCAGCCAGAGGGACCTGGACAACCTGGAGAAGTGGCTGAGAGAGTTGGGCTTGAGCAGCCTGGAGAGGAGAAGGCTCCAGGGAGGCCTTCTGGTGGCCTTGCAGTGCTTGAAGGGCTGAGCAGAAAGCTGGGGACAGACTTTGGAGCAGGGCCTGTTGGGACAGGCCAAGGGGGGATGGTTTGGAACTGCAAGAAGGAGATTCAGAGTGGAGAGAAGGGAGAAATGTTTGACCCTGAGGGTGGGGAGAGCCTGTCCCAGGCTGCCCAGAGAGTTGGGAGCTGCCCCATCCCTGGCACCATTGCAGGTCAGGTTGTTTGGGGCTGTGAGCAACCTGCTCTGGCTGGGGATGTCCCTGCTGGCTGCTGGGGGTTGGACTGGATGAGCTTTCAAGGTCCCTTCCTACCCAAACTATTTTGTGACTCTGATCACCTCCCCCATCACTGTGACCTTGTCACAGGCTGGTCACAAGGTCTGGGGACCTTGTGCTCACCTGGGGATGGCTCAGGTTGGATCAGTTCTGGCTCTGAGAGGATGGGATGCACCCATGGAGCTGGTCTGGATCCCAGCCACCTCCTCACTGGCCTTCACCTCCCATGTAACCACACATCCCTGAGAAAGGAATGTCCAGTGTTGGGGACAGCCCTGCCATGGCCAGAGAGGACAGCAGAGAGGCAGCTGCTGTCCCTGTCCCTTGCAGTGACCCCAGGATAGCCCAACCTGAGGCTTGGAGGGCACTCCAGGCCACCCACCCAGTGCTGTGGTGGGACCTGGGCTGGGGCACATCCACTGGCAGCAGTTTGGGAGCCCTCCAGCCCTGCACCTAGGCTCTGCCATTCGTCTGGAGCCAGGAGATGCCCAGAAGGACACATCCACCTTGGGCAGGGGTCCCAGCACCCCTAGGTTATTTTGGTGGAGCTCTGGCTGTCATCATCACCCTCTCTGCACCCAGGATGGCTCAGACTTTGCAGCAGGGTGGGGATGCAGCAGCAGTGGAGGAAACCCCCCCCTGAAATCCTGTCACGGAGCCACCCATGAAATATTCAGCCTGCTGAGCATGGTTCCTGCCCTGCTGAGGAGAGCACCATCAATATTGCAGGTGGACATTAAAGTTTCACAGCTGCCAGCCTCCAGCACGGCCCCATGGACACTGTCTCCACAGGAAGCCCCTCCACCAGGTCGGGTCACACCTCCACCGGGCTCCAGTGACCTCTTTCCCTCTGCTTCACCCCCACAATGGTGGTGGTGGTGATAGGCTTGGCCCCTAAAGTGGACCAAGAGCAACCAACTGGCTTGAAGCTCCCTGCTATGTCCAAATGATCATAGAAGCTTAGAGTGGTTGGGGTTGGAAGGAACCTCTGGAGATCATCCTGTCCAACCCCCACCCTGCTAAAGCAGAGCACCCAGGGCAGGGCACACAGGAACACATCCAGGTGGATCTTGAAAGTCTCCAGAGGAGACTCCACAGCCTCTCTGGGCAGCCAGTTTTATCTGATTTTGAGGTGGAACTTCCTGGGTTCTGGTTTACATCCATTGCCCACCACAGGGCACCACTGGAAAGAGTGGAGTGCCCAGCCTGGCACCTTCTTGCCCCCCACCCCTCAGATATTGACAGACGTTGATCAGATTCCCTCTCAGCCTTCTCCTCTCCAGACTAACCAGCCCCAGGGCTCTCAGCCTTTCCTCCTCACACAGATGTTGCAGTCCCTTCATCATCCTCATAGCCTCCCTTGGACACTCTACTAGTTCCCTGTTCCTTCTGAACTGGGGAGCCCAGAACTGGACCCAAGACACCAGAAGTGGTCTCACAAGGGCAGTGTAGAGGGGGAGGAGAACCTCCCTTGACCTGCTGGCCACACTCTTCTTCACCCCCCCAGGAGACCTTTGGCCTTCTTGGCCACAAGAACACATGAATGGAGCAGCACAGCTCAAGGCAGAGCTGTGGGAGGTGCAAGACCCTGGGGACAAGCAGAGGTTTTGGCCACCCCAAAGCTCAGCCATGCTTCCTGCTGCCCTAACAGGACAGGATGCAAAAGCTGGGGGCTGCTCAGGCTGGAGAAGAGAAGTCTCCAGGGAGACCTCAGAACAGCTTTCCAGGACCTGAAGGGGCTTCAGGAGAGCTGGGGAGGGACTTCTGACAAGGACTAGGAGTGCCAGGATGAGGGACAATGGCTTTGAGCTGGGAGAGGGGAGACAGAGACTGGAGATGAGGAAGAAACACTTGCCAGTGAGGGTGGGGAGACACTGGCACAGGTTGTCCAGGGAGGGCTACCCCCTCCCTGGAGGTGTTCAAAGCCAGGCTGGATGAGGCCTTGAGGCACCTGTGCCAGTGGGAGGTATCCCTGCCCACAGCTGGGGGGTTGGACCTGGATGACCTTTAAGGCCCCTTCCAACCCAACCCCTTCTGTGCTTCCATGAACAGCAGCGTGGCCTCGCTGCTCCACAGCCTTCCTGCCACAGGGAGACATTTGGAGCTCTTGGAAGCATCTCAGAAGGTTTCATCCCCCCCATGCCATGAGCTTTCCAGGTCAGTCCCCAGCAGCAGGGACTGTTGCCTCCTCCTCCTCCTGCTCTCATAACTCCGCTCTTCCCATGTTTACATAACAGTGATGTCTCCTGCGGCCCCGGGGGAGAGAATTGGCCCGGGGGGAGAAATAATGAGGATAATTCAAGTCATTTGGGAAGATGAGGTTTGTGAGGTGCCCAGCATCTTCCACCTTTTACATGTTGTCTCTAATCATCCTCAATCTTGGATGGCCATTGATGGAGCTCGTTGCTGTGGCGACGGATGAATAGCCCTGGGATTGTACCATGCCAAAAAAGTGCCTTCCTTCCATCACAACAACAACAACAACAAAAATATCATTTTGTTCAGGAAATTAAGCAGTTTGCAACCAAATAGCAGCAGCTGAAAGGGCTCCCCGTGTCCCTTCTTCCCTCCTGGCTCCCACGGCCGCCTTCGGGCTCGTCAGGAGCGCGCCCGGCGCCCCGGAGAGCCCTTTGTGTGCACCGGACAAGGAGAAGGTGGTAATTGCAAAGGGGGTTTCTAACCCACTGAGCCTCTTCAAAGGGCTTTGTGGCACCAGCCTGGCTCCTCTCTTCCTCCCCAGATGTGTGTCATGCCGGCAGGCGGCATGGGGGGCTGCGGCCAGGGGCTGGAGCAGCACTGGGTTAATGTGTTACCGGCCAAGGGTGGGCCAGGGGAGAGCTGTGGATGGTTCGCATCCCCACTCCCCCCTCCTTCCCCCCATCCCCCAGAACATCCTTCCCTCTGAGCTGGAGAATGGGATTTGAGGGGTGGCTAAGGGTTGGGTGGTTGCATCCAGAGGGCAGTGGTCAATGGCTCAGTGTTCAGATGGAGACTGGTGACAAGTGGTGTCCCTCAGGGGTTTGCACTGGGACCAGTGCTGTTGGACATCCTCCTCAATGACACACTGGCATCAGGTGCACCCTCAGTAGGTTTGCAGATGGCACCAAGCCTGAGTGCTGCTGTTGGCACACCTGAGGGATGGGGACCTGGACAAGCTGGAGAAGTGGGACCAGGTGAGCCTCATGAGGTTACCAACATGGCCAAGGGCAAGGTCCTGCAGCTGGGTTGGGGCAACTCCCAGTATCAATCCAGGCTGGGGGGTGAAGGGCTGCAGAGCAGCCCTGGGGAGAAGGCACTGGGGATGCTGGGGGTGCAGCTGAGCCAGCACCAAGCTCTGCCAGTCCAGCCCAAGCCCTGTCCTGAGCCCCAGCAGTCAGGGCAGCAGGGGCAGGGAGGGGATTTTTGGTCCAGAGGAGGCCACAACAATGCTGGCAGGGTTGGAAACCCTCTGCTGTGAGGCCAGGCTGAGAGTTGGGCTTGGGCAGCCTGCAGAGGAGAAGGCTCCAGGGAGACTTTCTGGTGGCCTTGCAGTGCTTCAAGGGCTGAGCAGAAAGCTGGGGACAGACTTTAGAGCAGGGCCTGTTGGGACAGGCCAAGGGGGGATGGTTTGAAACTGAAAGAGGGAGACTGAGAGGGGAGAGAAGGGAGAAATGTTTGACCCTGAGGGTGGGGAGAGGTTGCCACCAGAGAGCTGGGAGCTGCCCCATGCCTGGCACCATTGCAGGTCAGGTTGTTTGGGGCTGTGAGCAGCCTGCTCTGGCTGGGGATGTCCCTGCTGGCTGCAGGGAGTTGGACTGGATGAGCTTTGAAGGTCCCTTCCCACCCATCCCAGCCTGTGAGTCTGTGATTCCATGACCAGAGCAGGGGCTGGGCGCAGTGAGACAGGGAGGTGGTGATGGCCATGGAGGTGGCAGGGTGCTGGGGCTCAGATTCTGCTCCTTTCCTGGGGCAGTGGCAATGCTCCAGGGTGAGAGCTGGCACAGGGCTCTCACTGCTGCCAGCTTGGGTGGCTTTCTGTTCAAGGTCCTTCCCAGACTCCACATGGCCCTTCCTTCCCACCAGTCTGGGAGCATCTCCTGGGCTGGCTGCTGGATCTGCTGCTGCTGAGCTGTGCTGCTGGGCAGTGGGGAGCTCATCCCTAGGGATAAGGCTGGGACTGGGTGTGTGTGGGGGGTTTGGGTTCTGCTCAACCAGGGATCAATCCTGGCTTTGAGTTTGCCCCTAGGGATGGAGACATCTGACCCTTCCCAGTGCTGGAGACCATGCACAAAGCTCCTGCTGCATCCCAGGGCTCCCCAAGCCGAGGGTACTGCCCATGTGCAGTCCATGTTCCCCCTCTGGGCACACATTTTGAGAGGGGGGTCTGGTCTCTGCTGCCCTCTTCAGTGCTGCCAACCACTGCCCACCAATGAAGGGATGTAAGCAGCCTCACTGTGAGCTGTGTGACCTTGAGCTTCACCCTGCCAGAGCATCGGGAACCAAATTCCCATGAGACCAGCATCCAGCTGGCAGCCTGGGAGAGCCCTGGGGTGCAGCAGGGCTGGAGCCAGCCCCTGTGTATTGAGGAGGAGGAGGGAGAAGGAGGGATGGATGTGAGGGGAGAGAAGGAGGGGTGAATATGAGGAGGGAGAAGGAGGGATGGGTGTGAGGAGGGAGAAGGAGGGATGGACTTGAGGGGGGAACACATTTTATGGATGTCCCTAAGGATGAGAAATGAGCCAAATTCCTGCAGCTCTTCAGGCAGAAGCCGCTGGGCAGAGCTTTGCCAGCCACCCCCAGGGCCCTCCACCCTGCCTGGGCTTGGGGAGAGCCAGATGGAAGCACATCTTGGCTGCAGCAGGAGAAGGGAGCAGACTGGGAGATTAACTCAGGGAGGAAAACAAGCTGAGCAGAGGCTGCTGGGCAGAGGCTGCTGAGCAGAGGGTGCTGGGCAGAGGGTGCTGGGCAGAGACTGCTGGGCAGAAGCTGCTGGGCAGAGACTGCTGGGCAGAGACTGCTGGGCAGAAGCTGCTGGGCAGAAGCTGCTGGGCAGAGACTGCTGGACAGAGACTGCTGGGCAGAGACTGCTGGGCAGAGACTGCTGGGCAGGGGCTGCTGGACAGAGACTGCTGGGCAGGGGCTGCTGGACAGAGGGTGCTGGGCAGAGGGTTTGGGCAGAGACTTCTGGGCAGAGACTGCTGGGCAGAGGGTGATGAGCAGAAACTGCTGGGCAGAGGCTGCTGGGCAGAGGCTGCTGAGCAGAAACTGCTGGGCAGAGGCTGCTGGGCAGAGGCTGCTGAGCAGAAACTGCTGGGCAGAGGGTGCTGGGCAGAAGCTGCTGGGCAGAGACTGCTGGGCAGAGGGTGCTGAGCAGAAACTGCTGGGCAGAGGGTGTTGGGCAGAGGGTGCCGAGCAGATGCTGCCGAACTGGGGCCGGCCGTGCCCGCCCGGCTGTGCCCACTCTCCCGTGCCACCCGCGGGCACAGGCCTGCCGGCCTCGCGTGCATGCAGGGGGCTGGGGGCGGCTGTGCTGGGCTGAGCCCTTCGTCTGGCAGCAGATTGGAGCTGTGTCCTCAGCCTTTAATTGCACTGCTTTGATAATGCCGATAATTGGCTGCAAATCGATGCCGCTTCGCTCCTGCTTCTCCCACCCAGGCTGGCCCCGGCGCTCCCTCCCCGCACGCCCTGCTCCCATTAGTGAGTGACATTTAGATGGCTCTGCCACGGCCATTAGGTAACCCAGGCGGAGAAGATGCCGAGGAGAAGGCTGAGGCAGGCAGGCAGAGATGGAGGCAGCTCCTCTCCCCGCTGCCACGGCTCCGGGGCAGATGGAGATGATGGCAGTGACAGCAGGGGGTGAGCGCAGCGCTGCCGGCTGGGTCGAGGTGGATGAGAGCCGGCTGAAGGGCAGAGCTCAGAGGGTTGTGAGCAGTGCTGCAGCCCAGTTAGGGGTCTGGAGCTTGCAGAATTCCCCCAAAAGTCCGGGCTGGGGCCAGACTTGTTCAACATCTTCCCCAACGCCCTGGGTGAAGGAACAGAGTGTACTCAGCAGTGTGCCTGACGGGACCGAACTGGGAGGAGTGGCTGACACCTCCGCAGGCTCTGCTGTCATTGAGAGGGACCTGGACAGGCTGGAGAGCTGGGGGAGGGAAACCTCACAATGCTCAGCCAGGGCAAGCATGCGGTGCTGCAACCCGGGGAGGAGCAACCCCCTGCAGCAGGACAGGTGAGGGGGGACCTGCTGGGAAGCAGCTCTCCGGAGGAGGCTCTGGGAGTGATGGTGGACAACAAGCTGCCCATGAGCCAGCAGTGTGGCCAAGAAGGACAATGGTCTGCTGGGAGCATTAGGACGAGTGTGACCAAAGGAGGTTCTCTTCACTCTCTACTCTGCCCTGGTGAGGCCACCTGTGAAGTACTGGGTCCAGTTCTGGGCTCCCCAGCTCCAGAGAGCCAGGGAGAGAGACCAGTGGAGACTACAAAGCTGCTGAGGGTCCTGGAGCAGCTCTGTGAGGAGCAAAGGCTGAGAGCCCTGAGGCTGAGAGCCTGCAGAAGAGCAGCCCCAGAGGGGAGCTGAGCAATGCTCAGCAAGAGCTAAAGGAGCTGTTGGGGGCAAGAGGCTGGGGCCAGACTCTGCTCAGTGGTGCCCAGGGACAGGCCAAGGAGCAAGGGGCACAAACTGAAACCCAGGAGGTTCCATCTGAGCAGGAGGAGAAAGTTGTTTGGTGTGAGGCTGCTGGAGGCCTGGAGCAGGCTGCCCAGAGAGGTTGTGGAGTTTCCTTGTGTGGAGAGCTTCCAACCCCCCCCTGGCCATTGTGCTCCTGGGCAGGCTGCTGTGGGAGCCCTGCTGGAGCAGGGGGTTGGGCTGGGTGATCTCCAGAGCTCCCTTCCAACCCCCCCATGCTGGGATTCTAGGATTGTGATAAGCAGAGATCAAGCAGGGGGAAGGACAAACCCAGGCTGTGTCAGCCAGGAGCTCGCTGCAGCTTTGGCTCTAAACCTTTTGCTGGAGCATCGTTGGGACCTTGGATCTTCACAGCCCTGCTGGTAGCCCTGCCCTGCTGCCTGTGCCCCACCACCCCACTTGCCCCATGTCCCTCAGCAAGGTATTCCCTGCTCCTGCTGTGCTGCCCCAGCTGCAGGTGGGACCTCAGGAGCTGTGAAGCTCCTGGTCGAGTTGTGAGCACCCTTGCAGAGCATCCCCTGCACTTCACCAGCTCAGCTGGGTCTGGGTGGGCTCTGCCCCCCGAAAAGCCAACCTGACCCCCCTTCCTGTCCCAATGGGTAAAGCTAAAGAGCCTGGGAAGAAGGATGGCAGCTCTGGGGAGCATGGAGAGCCCCCAGGGGTCAGGGGCACCCTGGGCTGGGTCTCGTTGCCCCAGAGCCCCTTGCCCATGTTACCCAAGGGTCCCTCATTAACTAAGTGGCTCTCCTTAGCCCGCTGACCCTCGTGGGGCTCCAGTGCCTAGAGGGTCCCACTCTGCTCTGCTGGAGCCTGGGCCGGCAGTGAGCGCTGGGTGCCAGGGCCATGGGCAGGGGGCTGCGGGGGGGAAAGGACACTGCGGCACCATCGTGTGGGGGCCTGGTGCCACCTGGTGGCCAGGTCCGGCATGTGCAGGTCTCGCCGGTGCTGGCGCTCGGGTACCAGGGATGCTCGGGGAGCTGGGGGTGCTCGGGGAGCTGGGGGTGCTCGGCCATCACCTGCCCGGCCCCTCAGCTGAGGTCTTTTCCCATACCAGGCACTGCAGATGAAACCAAACTGCACCACCGGGTGCTCGAGATGACCCTGAGAGCTGCCCTGAGAGCAGAGCCTTGTCCGTGTTACGACCAAAGACAAGGAGAAACCCTGCATCCAGAGGTTGCTCAGGGCCAACACACAAAGTTTGTTCTAGACCCCAAGACCAGGGTGACACCCGAGCAGAGCTCGGTGGTGGGTTCCCAGCGGTTTTGTTTGTGGGTGTTCCCAAAGCCCCAGAAAGGCTGGACAAGGGGCATTTTGTCCTTTGGTGATCTGCCCTGGGCACCCTCTGAGAGTGGACCCTGGGCACAGACCCCAGCCCTGGACCAAGTAGAATTGGACCAGAGAGAAGGAAGACATTTTTGACCCTGAGAGAGGTGAGAGCCTGTCCCAGGCTGCCCAGAGAGGTGGGAACTGCTCCGTCCCTGGTACCATTGCAGGTCAGGTTGGGGCTCTGAGCAACCTGCTCTGGTTGGGGATGTCCCTGCTGACTGCGGGGGGTTGGACTGGGTGAGATTTAAAGGTTCCTTCTCAAAAAAAACAGTCTGTGACTCTATTCTATGACCCTAGGCACAAAGCCCAGACCCAGGCACACAGACTTAAGAGGTGAATCAGTCCAGTGAGGAGCTGGGTCACGGCAACATCTGAGCAACGGCTCAGCCCCCTTCCTACAGCTGGGTCTGACTCTTTCCCAGCCCCTCCAGCAGGGTGTCCTGGATTCTCTTTCTACAGGGAAGTCTGGCTGAGTCCCAACCCTTACACCCACAGAGGGGTCTCAAGCCCTCAGCTACAGATGAGGCAAACATCTACCCTAGCCCCTAGAGCTGGGAGGGGGTCCCAGCCCCTTGCCCTATACCCCAGCCCCCATAGCTGGGAGGGGGTCCCAGCCCCTTGCCCTATACCCCAGCCCCTATTGCTGGGAGGGGGTCCCAGCCCCTTGCCCTATACCCCAGCCCCTATTGCTGGGAGGGGGTCCCAGCCCCTTGCCCTATACCCCAGCCCCCATAGCTGGGAGGGGGTCCCAGCCCCTTGCCCTATACCCCAGCCCCTATCGCTGGGAGGGGGTCCCAGCCCCTTGCCCTATACCCCAGCCCCTATCGCTGGGAGGGGGTCCCAGCCCCTTGCCCTATACCCCAGCCCCCATAGCTGGAAGGGGGTCCCAGCCCCTTGCCCTATACCCCAGCCCCCATAGCTGGGAGGGGGTCCCAGCCCCTTGCCCTGTACCCCAGCCCCTATCGCTGGGAGGGGGTCCCAGCCCCTTGCCCTATACCCCAGCCCCCATAGCTGGGAGGGGGTCCCAGCCCCTTGCCCTATACCCCAGCCCCTATCGCTGGGAGGGGGTCCCAGCCCCCATAGCTGGGAGGGGGTCCCAGCCCCTTGCCCTATACCCCAGCCCCTATTGCTGGGAGGGGGTCACAGACCCTTGCCCTATACCTCAGCCCCTATCGCTGGGAGGGGGTCCCAGCCCCTTGCCCTATACCCCAGCCCCCATAGCTGGAAGGGGGTCACCACCCCTTGCCCTATACCCCAGCCCCCATAGCTGGGAGGGGGTCCCAGCCCCTTGCCCTGCAGCCGGGGCACGGCCATGGCCCAAGCGCCGCTGCGGAGCGCTGCCCGGCGCCGGCCGCAGGCCCCGTCCCGTCCCGGCGCCGCAGTCCCGCCCGGGCCGGGCCCTCCCCGGGGGAGGGCGCTCGGGGGCCGCGGTCCCGCCGGCCGCGCCCGCCATGTTTCCCGGCAGCCCGCTTCGCCCGCTGCCTGCCTGAGCTTCCCGGCGGCCGCCCTGGCCCGGCCCTGCCCGGCCTGGCCCGGCGGCCGCCCGCCTCTGCCGCCGGTGAGTGGGGCCCGGCGCGGCCCGGCGGCCTGCTCCGGCCCGGCCCGGCCCGGCCCCGGGGCGCCGCCGCGCAGGCCGCAAAGCCTCGGCCTCGATTTCTGCCGCGGCCGGGGAACGGGGCGCGGGGCCCGGCTGCGGCGGCGTGGGGGGGTACGGGAGAACGCCGGGGCGACGCCGGCCTTGGCCCGGGCAGCGGCCGGGGCAGCAGGGGAGGGGGTGGGCGGGTGGCCTGGGGCTTTCCCTGGGCGCTCGGCTCGTCCCGGCCTGCCGGGCCGCGGGGTGCAGCGGCAGCGGCGCGCTGCCCCTCGCGATTCTTCCTTTCAGCTGGTTTTGGAAGCCATGAGCCGCTCGGCTCCCGCGGCAGGTCGTCGTCGGGCTGCTGGCAAAGGGAGAGCTGAACGCGTCCGAGGTCACAGCAGTCATCATCATCATCATCATCTCTCTCCAGGGACGCTCAAAATCCGAAGCGATTCCTGAAAATTCATCCGTGTGTGGTTGCCAGACTGCTGCCTCTGCGGGGATCCAGCCTGCCGGGTCTGGTGCGGAGGAGGCTCCCTTGGCTGCTGGTGCCGAAGGAGAGGTCGGCTTGTGCTGGGGAAGGATTCCTGGTCTGGTAATGGGAGTGCTGGTCTGAGCTCTGCGAGGGGAGCCACGAGTGTGGAGGGGAGATTCGAATCACCCAGCTGAGGACAAGGAGAAGTAAACCAGAGCTGATCCACTTCCATCCCACGGGAGCACTCCTGGGAGGGTAATTATTTCGTGTTCCTGTTCTTTATTCCCTTAGTGGAGCAAATGTTCATGGAATCACAGAGTGGTTTGGGTTGGAAGGGACCTTAAATTAGATCATCCGGTTCCAACCAGCCTGCCATGAAGCCATGAAAGAGAGCTGCAGGGTTAGTTGTGTGGGGATGGACACTTTGTGCATCTCACAAAGGGGGATGGCTGCTGGGGACCGCCAGTAGCAAGGCTGTGTCTTTGCACCCAAGCTGGAGCCACCAGCACCACCAGGGTGCCACAAACATCCTCTCCCCTTGTCCTCCACCCAAGCTGGACTGGCCAGGGCTGCGTTGTTGGCACACACCTGGTGTTTGTTGTTGCTGGGAGTTAGTGCTTAGGGTTCTGGTTGGAAGGGGTGCGGTGCAGTGTGGCTGTGGAAATGCTGCACCACGTGTGGGTGGAAGGGGCCAGTCCCTGGCTGTGGAGGTAACTTGAGTGTGCTGTTGAGATCCAGTTTAAAAAGCAGGTCCCACGGGGGCTGCTTTTCCCCCCTCGGGAGGGTGTTCCAGGACCACATCTTTGCTGCTGGGAAGAAACCTTACCCTTCTTTTCAGCTTAACTCTGCTGAGCAGTGTGTGTCTGGAAATACAGGAGTGTGTCAGAACTGAGTCAGTGAGTTCTTTATGCACCACTTACATCATCTTCCTGAGCACTAAAAAAGTAAAACAGCCTGGAAATGAGAACAAACCCGTGCAAAATGTGACTGATAAGGCTGGCCACTGCTGCTTGAGAGGCATTCTTTGTTCTGCTGTTTGCAGGAGTCATTAGTTGCTCCACAATGGCACTTCTTGTTACCCTCGGGGAGCCAATTGTTTGGGTCTTGTGTGCTGGTTTGTCCCTGGGAGTTTAAGGAGCCTCATGGTGCGAGGAGGGAGCTCCAGGGGCTGGTTCCTCTTGGTTTTCAGCCTGGCTGTGGGCAGTTGAGCTCTGGCAGCTAAGCTCTGGGTGCCTGGAGGCCCCAGGAAGTGGATCCTGTGGCTGCTTTCCAGCCCTGGATATTCATAGAGGCACAGAATGGGTTGGGTTGGAAGGCACCTTGAATATCATCCAGTTCCAGCCTCCTGCCATGGGCAGGGACACCTCCCACCAGCCCAGGGAGGCTCAAGGCCTCATCCAGCCTGGCCTTGCACACCTCCAGGGTGGGGGCAGCCACAACCTCCATGGGCAGCCTGTGCCAGTCTCTCCCCACCCTTGCTACCAACAATTTCTTTCTCATCCCCACTCTCAGTCTCTCCTCTTCCATCCCAAAGCCATTGTTCCTTATTCTGTCCCTCCCAGCCCTTGTCACCAGTCCCTCCCCAGCTCTCCTGGAGTCCTTCAGGTCCTGGAAGGCTGCTCTGAGGTCTCCCTGGAGCCTTCTCCTCCCCAGGCTGAACAGCCCCAACTCTCCCAGCCTGTCCCCACAGAGGAGGTTTCCAGCCCTCTGATCACTTCATGGCCTCCTCTGGACCCTCTCCAGCAGCTGGATCATATCCCATGCCCGAGGGCTGCGCTGAGCATGGGCAGGAACCGGACTCCCTCGGGATCCTTTGTGCTCCTTCCTCCTCAGCTGCCGTGTACCCTGAGCGAGCTCCCCGGCCCTGACAGCTGTCTCCTTTTATTCCTGTTGCTAGCTCAGTGCCCTGGAGGAGGGAAGATGGCTCAGGAGACCAACCAGACCCAGGTGCCTCTGCTGTGCACCACGGGCTGTGGCTTCTACGGCAGCCCCCGCACCAACGGCATGTGCTCCGTCTGCTACAAGGAGTTCCTGCAGCGCCAGCAGAGCAGCGACCGCATCAGCCCCTCAGGTAGGCACTGAACAGGAGCCTGGATGCAAGCTCTGCTGAGCAGCTGGGTTACAATCACAGAGTCAAACATTTCTCCCTTCTCTCCACTCTCAAGCTCCCTCTTGCAGTTCCAAACCATCCCCCCTTGGCCTGTCCCAACAGGCTCTGCTCCAAAGTCTGTTCCCAGCTTCCTGTTCAGCCCCTGAAGCACTGCAAGGCCACCAGAAGGTCTCCCTGGAGCCTTCTCCTCTCCAGGCTGCCCAAGCCCAACTCTCTCAGCCTGGCCTCCCAGCAGAGGGCTTCCAGCCCTGCCAGCATTGCTGTGGCCTCCTCTGGCCCTGCTCCACCAGGTCCCTGTCTGTGCTGTGCTGAGGACTCCAGAGCTGTCCCAGCACTGCAGGGGGCTCTGAGCAGAGCACAGCAGAGGGGCAGAATCTCCTCCCTGCTCCTGCTGCCCACACTGCTGGGGATCAGCCCAGGACAGGGCTGGAGCTGGGCTGGCAGCACTCAGTGACAGCTTATGTCCAGCTCATCACCCTCCAGCAGCCCCAAGTCCTGCAGAGGCTGGAGGAGTCATGGGTTCCAGATATGAAATCCCCAGGTGTTCAGCGTGGAGCTGCTGCAGATGAATCCTTATCTGCCCAAAGGGAGCTCCCAGACCCTGAGGAGCTGAGCAGACCTCCATAAACAAGGCCTACAGCTCTCCTGAAGACCAGCAGCTCATTTCAGAGGGCTGTGTGATCCTGATAGAAGGCCTCACTCCTGATCCTGGGTCCTGGTGAGGTCCATCCAGCCCTGCTGTCTTACCCTCTGTGGACAAATTCAGAGAAGGGAGTGTTAAAACAGGAGCTGTGAGAGTGATCCCTCTCAGCTCCTGCTGGCAATCAGGACTTCAAAGCCTGTTGGAAGTGCTCATCCTGCTTAATCTTTGACTGCCAGGCACCTGAGGAAGTTGCTGGCATTTGAAGGAGTTCACCAAGCCTGTGGCCTTGTCTTGCAGCACCCACTGGTCCCAGCAGCAGCCCCATGGCTTCAGAGGCGATCGCAGGGCAGCGTGCGGAGGGAGACTCCACGCCTGAGGATGCGAAAGCCAGGTAGGGCCACAGCCTGGGGTGGGCTCTGCATCTGCAGCCAGCTCTGGGGCACAAGGGCTTAGTTCTTGTCTTTCATCAGGCTGAGGGGATCTGCAGAGCTGCTCTTTGTTACCCTGGTGTGTCTGGGAGACTGAGATGTCCCTGGTGATGTGTAGCTGAAACCTGCAGTAAGCGAAGAGGCATCTTGGTTCTCCTGCAGCCAGTGCCCCTTGGCTGTCACCAGCTGTGTTGGACTTGGGTTTCCCCTTGGTCTGAAGTGGATGCACCTTCAGTCTGGAAGGCAGTGACAGCAGCATTAGGGACCTTGGTCACATGAGACAGGAAGGAAGGTTGTCCTGTGTTGAGCTCTGCCATCACTTACAGTCCTGACTCATAACTGTTCCCTGGCCCTGGGCTTGTTTGTCTGGGCTGTTGTGTTGGCTTTGAGATAGAACTGGGTGGAAAAGGAAGCTGAGATCATCAGATATTGATTCTATTCCTGTCTACAAAGAACTTTGATCCCAATTCTCAAGGGGATTTGGCCTACTGTACTCCTGAGCTACCTCTGAGGATCGTGCAATTAACTTTCTGTGCTGAAGGTCTCTCCCATGTTGCTGTTTGTCAGCAGCCAACCTTTGTGTTTGCTCCCTGCTTTATTTGTTTGTTTGTGCTCCCAGTGCCCAGACTCCTGTGACCCATCAGATGACAGCCATGAGCATATCCAGAGAAGAAACCAGCAGCGAGGCAGAAGAACTTGGCAAGGCAGAAGAAGTCTCATCAGCATCTTCCTCATCAGGTAGACTGAGTGATGCTGATCTCAGTCTGAGTACAGCACTGGTCACTGACTCCAGAGGCCAGGAGGGGTACAGGATCCCAGGGTGTTAGGGGTTGGAAGGGACTTCCAAAGATCACTGAGTCCACCTCCCCTGCCAGAGCAGGACCACAGAACCCAGCACAGGTCACACAGGAACACACAGGGCATGACTCCACAGAGTCACACACACAACCTCTCTGGGCAGCCTGTTCCAGGCCTCTCTGACCCTCACAGTGAAGAAGTTCCTCCTCATGTTGAGGTGGAACCTCCTGTGCTGGAGTTTATATCCATTGCCTCTTGGCCTATCCCAGGGTGCAGCTGAGCAGAGCCTGTCCCTGTCCCCTCCCTCCTGACCCCCAGCCCTCAGAGATTCATAAACATTTATTAAATCCCCTCTCAGTCTTCTCCTCTCCAGACTAAACAGCCCCAAGGCTCTCAGCCTCTCCTCATCAGGCAGTGCTCCAGTCCCTCAGTCATCTTGGTAGCCTCTGTTGGACTCTCTCCAGCAGATCCCTGCCCCTCTTGAACTGGGGAGCCCAGAACTGGATGCAATATTCCAGGTGTGGTCTCACCAGGGCAGAGTAGAGGGGGAGGAGAACCCAGCAAAAAGCAGAGCTGAGGAGAAACAGTTGATCTGCTTCTGAAGCAGGGAGGAGAGAAAAGGCTGTGCCTGAGGGCAGGCCCACAGAGCTGGCTTTGTGGGCTGAGGAGCTGCCAGCCCTGCCTGCCTGGCAGCAGCATAATCTCCTGTGACGTCTCTCCCAGGCAATGGCAGAGAGCCCAGAGCGTCCCACAGCCTGCTGCTGCCTGCCTGCTGCTGCCTGCTGCTGCCTGCACTTCCCTGCTGTCTCTCAAGGGAGGAAGGGAGGCAGAGCCAGTGTGGTCTTGGGAGAGAGGAGGCATGTGTGGTGCCCAAGGGTGGCTGCTGGCCTGGGTGTTGTCACCCAGTGTGGTAGGAGACACATCTGCCCCTCTGCTGGCACTTTGTGTGCAGAGTGGTGCCTGGAATCACAGAATCAAGAGATCCTTTTGGTCAGAAGAGACCTTTCAGATCATCCAGTCCAACCCTTAACCAGCACTGCCAGGGCACCACCAAACCATGGCCCTCAGCACCACATCTCCATGGCTTTGAAACCCCTCCAGGGATGGGGACTGCCCTGGGCAGCCTGGGCCAGGCCTTGAGAACCCCCAAGGGGAAGAAGTTTTTCCTCCTGTCCCACCTAAACCTCCCCTGGGGCATCTTGAGGCTGTTTTCTCTTGTCCAGTCATTTGTTCTTTGGGGGCAGAGCCCAAGCCCCACCTGGCTCCAGCCTCCTCTCAGGGAGCTGTAGAGAGCAGTGAGGTCTCCCCTCAGCCTCCTCTTCTCCACACTAAATACCCCCAGGTCCCTCAGCTGCTTCTCCCCAGCCCTGTTCTCCAGACCCTTCCCCAGCTTTGTCACCTTGCTCTGGACCTGTTGCAGGCCCTCAATGTCTTTGGAGTGAGGGGCCCAAAAAGGGCACTGAAAGTGATGAGGGCATTGTTGCCCAGCAGGGTAGCTCCTCCAGTTACTGAGTTACAAGGTGGTGTAGTGGAGCTGTAGCTGAGTGACACTGCCCTGGAGCCACCCTCCCTGACCTCAGCTGACAGCTAAAACCCCCTGAGAGCTGCTGGTTGCTAAAACCCCAGGCTCTCCTCACCCCACAGCTGGGCATCTTGGATTGAGGTAGACTGGAGATAGGAAGAAATTGTTGAGAGTGAGGGTGTGGAGAGCCTGGCACAGGTTGCCCAGGGAGGCTGTGGCTGCCTCCTGCCTGGAGGTGCTCAAGGCCAGGCTGGATGAGGCCTTGAGCAGCCTGTGCTGGTGGGAGGTGTCCCTGCCCATGGCAGGGGCTTGGACCTGGATGAGCTTTAAGGTCCCTTCCAACTTCAGCCCATTCAGGGGGGTCTGAAGATCATCAAGCTCCCAAACCACTCTCTGATTCAATGAGTTAGTCCCTGGCCTGCAAGCCCAGGAGACAATTCACAAGAGGCTGGTGAGAAAGAGCTTGCTAGAAGAGAGGCTTGGGGCAGCCTGTGGGGGAGCCTGCTCCTTGTTGAGGGGGTGGCTCTCAGGAAGCTGTTCAGGGTCAGGAGCACAAGGCTCTCTCTGCTTGTCTCCTCAGCCTGGTTTCCAGCTCTGCAGGTGAGTGTCTGCAAGCAGCTGGAGCTCCTCCCTCCTGTTGGCTCCTGTAACCTGCTTAGGTAGCTGTAGGAAATCCTGCTAAGCGTCTCTGACCTTTACCAATCTGCCTCTCAGGGCTCAGTTTTCCTTTGGGTAGATTAGAGGCAGTGATGAGTATCTGTGTAAAGCATTCTGAGACCTACATATGAGGAACACTTACATAAGAGGCAGCAAAAACAATTAGGAGAGCTTACAAGGGGTTAACTTCTTTATTTTATGGGTTTGGTTTTTTTCTCCCCTGCTAAGATTAACTCAGGGCTTAGCTGTGGAGCTCAGCTGTGTGCAGGGACTCTCCTGCCCGTGGTACAGTGGTGGCAGGCACCAAGTAGCTCTGTTTGGTGTTGCCTTTCCTCAGTGGGACCTCAGTGGTCCTTGTGTCACCTTCTGTGTGCCATAGCCAGACCCTAGGCCCTAGTCCCATGGCTGGACCCTAATAACTCCTTGCAGTTTCTGAGCCTTGGGCTTCAGGAGCTTGAAACAGGGAGAAAACCTGAGGCTGGCTGAGGTGTAGATCTTGTGGTACCTTAAGGGGGGGCAGCTACAAGAAAGCCAGGGAGGGAATTTTTATGAGGGCTTGTGGTGGCAGCATGAGGGACAGTGGCTTTGAGCTGGAAGAAGGAAGATTGAGATTAGGAAGATGGAAATGGAGATTAGGAAGAAATTCTTGACAGTGAAGGTGGGGAGAGCCTGGCACAGGTTGCCCAGGGAGGCTGTGGCTGCCTCCTCCCTGGAGGTGTTCAAGGCCAAGCTGGATGAGGCCCTGAGCAGCCTGGGCTGGTGGGAGGTGTCCCTGCCCATGGCAGGGGGTTGGGACTGGCTGAGCTTTGAGGTCCCTTCCAACCCAACCCATTCTGGGACTCTTGGGATATCTCAGTGTTGGGGGTATGTTGGTTGTCAAGAGTCAGGCCTGGGCTGGCCACTAAATGAGTGCCAGAGGCCCTCTGTGAGCCCCTCTGCTTCCCTGAGGGCAGAGGCTGATGGGGTGGGACAGAAACCAAAGCAGCTGGGATGGGAATGAGAGCAATGACAGGAAATAAATAGGAAGATAGACAAAATCGATATGGAACCCATCCCCTGGTGGCAGTGGTGGCTCTGTCACCACTGATAGTGGGGGCAGGCACTGGGGAGGTCCCAGACTGGGCTCAGCAGCAGACAGGAGCTGAATTCAGGAGCTGGATTCTGGAACTGGCTTCAGGAACACAGGGATCAGGATCACAGGCAGAAGGGACAGAGTCCTGCTTGGATGCCAACCACTGAAGAAGAGGCCTGACCCTGGGGATCCCTCAGCTTGCTCCTGAAGATGCCATCCATGGGCTGCAATCCCTTGTTGGTCAGTTGAGGGTCCCCTGCTCCTCCCCACAGCTGCCAGCTCTGCCTTTCTGCCCCCCAAAGGTGGAGCACAGCTCTGGCAAGGCCCTTGGTCAGCCCAGGAGCAAATCCAAGCCAGAGCCTTTCTGCAGCCTGGCCCTTGGCAGGAACTATCCCTCCCCATCAGTGTCCTCAGTGCCAGAGGCAGCCCTTGGCTGTGCAAACCTGTCCTGAACTTCAGCAAGAGCCTCACTGAGCCTCACTGAGCTGGGAAGTCAACTCCTGACCAGAATCAGCTCTGCTCTGACACCGGGGTGGCAGTGTGCACGTGGAGGCCCCTGGCACACAGTCAGCAGGGCACCAAGCAGCTCCTGGAATCAAAGTGGTGTTTGCTTTATCAAGACAGGTAGCAAAACTCTTTTGCCTCTCTTCCAGGTACCCTGCTTGAGGTGTCCCAGAGCACTGCTGAGGACAAGACAGCTGCAGAGAAACCCAAACAGAAGAAGAATCGCTGCTTCACCTGCAGGAAGAAGATTGGGCTGACTGGTAAGGGCCTGCCTGTGGGGACACCTTCCTAGCCCTGCTGGCCTGGCTTCAGAGGGGCAGTGGTTGGAGATACCCCTCCAAAAAGGGGTACAGTGCAAGAGACAAGGGAGGAGGAAGGGAAACTCTGGCCTGCAAATGGGACTGTCAGAAGGCAAATCACATCCTGGGCTGCATCCAAAGCAGTGTGGCCAGAGCTGGAGAGAGAGAGGATCCTGCCCCCTGGTTGAGGCTCCATCTCTGGAGACATTCAAGGTCAGCCTGGCTGTGTCCCTGTGCAGCCTGCTCTGGCTGGAGCTGTCCCTGCTGCCTGCAGGGGGTTGGCCAAGCTGCCCTTGGAGGCTCCCTCCCAACCCCATGCACTCTGTGAATCTGAGGCTGTGTCCTGGAGAGTCTCCAAGTCTGGATGGAGCCCCTTGGGTTCTTGCTTCTGGTAGAAGCAAAGGCAGTGCTGGCTGTGGGTCCAGCTCTGCCCCAGCTCAGGCAGGCTGTGGGTCCAGCTCTGCCCCAGCTCAGGCTGGCTGTGGGTCCAGCTCTGCCCCAGCTCAGGCTGGCTGTGGGTCCAGCTCTGCCCCAGCTCAGGCAGGCTGTGGGTCCAGCTCTGTCCCAGCTCAGGCAGGCTGTGGATCCAGCTCTGCCCCAGCTCAGGCTGGCTGTGGGCCCAGCTCTGCCCCAGCTCAGGCTGGCTGTGGGCCCAGCTCTGCCCCAGCTCAGGCTGGCTGTGGGTCCAGCTCTGCCCCAGCTCAGGCAGGCTGTGGGTCCAGCTCTGCCCCAGCTCAGGCTGGCTGTGGGTCCAGCTCTGCCCCAGCTCAGGCTGGCTGTGGTTGTAGCCCCTGGAGCTGTGCAGGGGGTGTCCAGCAGCAGGGGCTGGACCCACGCTCCCCTTGGCACTGGCAGGGTCTGGGCAATGTGGGTCCCTGTGTGCCCAAAGGTGTGAGGGAGAGGCTGTGCTGCCTTTCCTTTTTCTTCCCTTTTTTTCTGCTTCTCCTTCTGTTTTCTTCTGTTTCTCTCTTCCTTCTCTCTCTCTCTTTTCTCCTCTCTCTGTTTCTCTTTTGACTCCTCCTTTTTTACTTCCTTCTGTTTTTTTTCTCCTCAAACTATAAGAAGCTTCCTCTCCTATAGGAACCAACCTGCAGGGAGCTTCTGCTAGTTCAGGGCATTCAGGATAAAATGGGTTTTCTCAAACAGGAGCAGACTGGCACCTCCTAGCAAGGTGCCTGCAGCTGGGGAGAAGTGAAGGGAAGGAGCCTGATTCACTGCCAGGGCTGATCTGCTGTGCTGCAGCAAACCCCTCCCTGCTCCTGCTTTACTTTCCCACTGTGCTGTGAGAGCAGCAGCACTGCTGACCAGCCCTGCCTGGCAGGGAAGGGGCTGAATGATGAATTTGGAAGGCTTAAACAGCTCAGACCCCCACGAGGTGAAGGCTTTGCTGCTCAGTGCTGGGCACTGCAGATGCTGCTGCCTGCTGCCCGGGCATGCAGAGCTTGGATGCAGCTCAGGCTGCCTGGGGAGCCTGCTCTGGGTTAGTAATCTGGCACTCTGCATCCCAGCAGGCCTTTGTCCCCAGGGAGCATGGAGAGCAGCTGCTCTGGGAGTGATTCCCACCACTGTGACAGCTGGGGCTGCCCAGAGCACAGAATCCCAAAATCCCAGCGTGGTGGGGATGGAAGGGACCTCTGGAGATCATCCACTCCAACCCCCCCTGCTCAAGCAGCTTGCCCAGGAGCACAATGGCCAGGGGGGGTTGGAAGCTCTCCACAAAGGGAGACTCCACAACCTCTCTGGCCAGCCTGCTCCAGGCCTCCAGCACCCTCACAACAAACAACTTCCTCCTTCTGCTCTGGTGGAACCTTCTGGGTTCCACTTTATGCCCCTTGCCCCTTGTCCTGTCCCTGGGCACCACTCACAAGAGTCTGGCCCCAGCCTCTTGCCCCCCACAGGCCCTTTAGCTCTTGCTAAGCATTGCTCAGATCCCCTCTGGGCTGCTTTCCTCCAGGCTCTCAGCCCCAGGAGTCTCACAGAGCTGCTCCAGGAGCACCACTGGACCCTCACCAGTAGCTGCCTGGCTCTCTGGAACTGGTGCACTCACAGGAGTGGCTTTGCCAGCTGTGGTTGTCCCCTACACCGAGCCTCCCTCTCTCCTCTCCAGGACAGTGGCACCCCCCACGCCTGACCCTCTCTCAGCGTGGGGTGGAGTCTCAAGCTGCACCAGGGCAGGTTCAGGTTGGATGTTAGGAAGAAATTCTTCCCAGAAAGATTGGCCATTGGAATGGGCTGCCAGGGGTGGTGGTGGAGTCACCATCACTGGAAGTGCCTGAAATAAGCCTGGATGAGGCACTCGGTGCCTGTGATTGGATGGTGCTGGGTGAGAGGTTGGCCTCGAGGGTCTCAAAGGTCTTTTCCAGCCTGGTTAATTCGGTATTCCCGGGCTGGCAGGGAGGAGCTGGGGACCGGGGGGGAGGTGGGGGATGCTGCTGCTGCTTTCCCAAGGCTGAAGCAGCTTTGTCTCTGCTCTTCCTGCCCCTCAGGCTTCGACTGCCGCTGCGGGAACCTGTTCTGCGCCATCCACCGGTACTCCGACATGCACGCCTGCCCCTACGACTACAAGGCAGAAGCTGCCGAGAAGATCCGCAAGGAGAACCCCGTCGTTGTGGCCGAGAAGATCCAGAAGTTGTGAAGGGGCTGAGCGGCTCGAACTGCAGCCCGGTGGCCTGGTGCTCCTCCCCTTCCTCCCAGCCTTCCTCCTCTTCCTCCCGGCCCCCCCTGCTGGTGTGACGGAGGCTCCGGCGGCGCACAGGAGCGAGCACCCGGAGCCGGGGCGCTCCTCGCACCTCTCTCTCTCGCCCCCTCCCGCCCGTCCAGCCCCCGCAGCTCAGCTGATCCGTTTCCCGAGCAGCTTCCCAAGGGAAAAGGAACTGTCCTGCCCTGCTGATCCAGCGCTGAGCCCTTCGGACTCGTTTGGCAGGGGGGGTTTGCATGGCAGGGGCGGCCCCTCTGCCCCCCACGTCTCTTTGTGGCACATCTAGAACCAGGAGCTGGGGAACCCTGGGCAGCCAGGCTGCCTTTCACCCACCCTTTCCCCCCACCCCACCCCAAGATGCACAGAAGGGGATTCTGTAGTTTTGACACCCCAAATACCCCTCCCCCTCCCTCTGAGCCGCTGTTGTTGAAGCACCGAGGTGGTGGAGCAGCAGAGGACCAGTGCAGGAAAGTTCTTTTGTGGCTTGAGGTGAGGTGGCTGCACTCCAGCTGCAGGTCAGGGCTTTAGGAAGGTCCCACTCACTGCCTCGTGCCCCTTGCCATGAGGAGGGAGCCAGCCTGTGGGACCCGGGGTGGCCAGGGACTCCCTTCCACCACCCCTGCCCTGTGCTTCAGCAACCCCCAAAGAACCTCTGGCCTGTTCCCCAGGGAGGCTGTAACCACCTGCACCTCTCCTCTCCCCTCTGCTCCCCCCCTGCCTTCTGCCTTACTCAGTTCTTTCTCATCAGGGTTCTGCACAAAGCTCAGATCACCAAACCTCTGCCTCCTCCCCTGCTCCTGCACACAGCTGGGGACCCTTCCTCCCCTATGGGCTGCACTGATAGTGGGTGAGGGCCTTTCTGCCCCTTTGTCCAGCCACTGCCCTGCTCTCCCACCTCTCTGCATGTCCCCCTGGGGCAAGAGGCAAGGTCTGATCCCTGGGAGATGCTTCCAAAGCCGAACAGAGGCATCGGGTGCAGGAAAAGGCATGCAGAGGGCTGCAGGGCATGGGAAAAGTCATGAGGAGGGCCCTGGCGTGCCCAGAAGTGTAGGTGGGGGCTTTCAGAGGAGCCCATGGAGGGGTTTGTGGAGCAGGGAGTGGCAGCTGGGGTCACCTGAGGCCACAGAAGGACTTGAAGTAGAGTTCTTGGGGGTGCTGGAAAGCTCAGGGAGGGCCCCAGGTTGCAAGAGAAAGCAAAAGGAGAGTTTTTGGGGTGCATTGAACAAGCACAGAGTACTTGGGTGCCCCAAAATGCACCTGGAAGGCTCTGAGGTGCAAGGAAAGCTAAACCCTGGGCTCAGCAGCACTCCACAAACACCACATGGAGAAATCTGGGTCTGTGAAAAAGGGAAATGCAGGGCTGTGGTGCACAGCACAGGGCCAGGGTATGCAGGACAAGGCAGGCAGCAGCTCCACCTCTGTACTCCACAGGGGCTGTGCCCACCTGGGATCAAGGTCTGATCTCCTCCCTGGGAACACCAGAAGCTGGGTGGTGACTGCAGGGTTCTGAGCAGCAGAGGAAGCTGGAGGAGGCCCCAGGGGTGCAGCAGCCTCTGCCCCACTCCTGCCCATCCCACGCTCTGGAAGCGTTTCCCTCGGCGGCAGCTCATCCAAGGGCAGAGAGGAGCAGAGCAGCTGAGGGAAATCACAGCAGCTCCTGCCAAGGGCTGCTTCTCCTTCCCTGTTCATGGTAGTTTAGGGATTGTTGGGGAGATCACTCCCAAAGTTTGGTTTTTCCCCTGTGATGCCAGAGCAGTGCATGCCTGGCAGCAGCTCCTGCTCTCTGCCATTGCCTGAAGGATTCTGGCCTCCCAAAAGTGATGCCAGTCCCCCACTGGAGCGCAGCAGAGGCCAGGCCAGCTCATGTTGGCTTCTTCCTTGGGTTTTGGCATCTGCAGAACATCAGCCTCAGGCCCAGAGCACTTTTTAGTGCTGGGCCATCAGCATGGCACTGGTGGTGGGTGGTGAGGCCATGTGAGTGGTGAGGCCAGGTGTCAGCCACTGAGGTTTAGGCTGAGGATGAACCACCAAGAGAAAGTGCAATCAGCTCTTGCTTTGTGTTCATACCAAGGTTGTGAGCCCCTGGGGAGAGGGAGCAGCTTCCATGGATGCAATGGGAGAGCTCACACAGCAAACTGGCAGCCACCTGCTCCTCCACCACCTCCCTTTCCCCCTTTTCTTTCCTTCCTCTTGGTAAGTGTAAATATGAATACAGTCTAGTTTGCTTGGATGCTGTGGCTGCTTCATTGTGGGCATGGATGTGGTGCACCAGTCAGCTCTGGGCTTCTCCAGGGTAGCTCTGGGGCTCTCTGCCTCAGTGTCTTTTGGTGACCCTGCCTTGGCCCAGGGGTTGGACTCAATCTCCAGAGGTCCCTTCCCATTCCTGCCATTCCATGATTCAATAACTGTGCCTGGTGCTGGGTGAAGGTTAGGAGCATAGGGACTCCCAAGTTTCTTACCACCCCAATGCTCAGGTTATGTCCTGGGGCTGTATCCAGTACCCCCAAGCCCTGGGGGACCAAACTCCCTTTGGGTGTGGGGACTTCCCCCCAGCACACACTGACTGGTGGGACTCCCCATCGTGGCATGGAAGTTCTTCCCCAGGAGGGTGGTGAGAGACTGGCACAGGTTGCCCAGGGAGGTGGTGGAAGCCTCATGCCTGGAGGTTTTGAAGGCCAGGCTGGATGTGGCTGTGAGCAACCTGCTCTGGTGTGAGGTGTCCCTGCCTATGGCAGGGGGGTGGAACTGGATGATTCTTGAGGTCCCTTCCAAACCTAATGATTCTATGATTTACAATAATTACAGGTATTTACAGTTAATGAACAGCATAAGGACCAGGGGAAGCTAATAGCTTCTCCCTGCCTGCTCACCCTTACCCTCCCTGCACATAAAAGGGACATGAGACAGAGCAGAGCAGTTAATACCAGTGACAAAACTGATGCAGCCAAGGTTAGTAAAGCCACTTAGTGTCTCCCAGCCCTAAGAAGGACACTGAGAGGCTGGAGCAGGTCCAGAGAAAAGCAAGAAAGGTGGGGAAGGGTCTGGAGAACAAGGCTGGGGAGGAGCAGCTGAGGGAGCTGGGGATGTTCAGCCTGGAGGAGGCTGAGGGAGACCTCATTGCTCTCTACAGCTCCCTGAGAGGAGGCTGCAGTGAGGTGGGGGTTGGGCTCTGCTCCCTAGGATCAGCTGATAGAAGAGGAGGAAATGGCCTCAAGTTGCCTCAGAGGAGGTTTAGGTCGGACATGAGGAACAATTTCTTCCCCTTGGGGGCTGTCCAGGGCAGTGGCGGAGTCCCCATCCCTGGAGGGGTTTCGGAGCTGTGCAGATGTGGTGCCGAGGACCCTGTCTTGGGGGTGCAGTGCTGGGGTAAGGCGTGGACTGGATGACCGTAAAGAGCTTTTCCGGTCTAAACAAGTCCGTAGCTGCGGGGCCAGGGCCCGGCAGCGGCCGTTCCCCGGCAGCCGCCACGGCCGCGCAGCCGCGGGCACGGCCGCGGCGTTCCCATGGCAACGGGAGGGGGCGGGCCGATGACGTAATTTCCGGGCAGCAGGGGGCGGGGCCAGAGCGGCCGTTGTGCAGCGCCGCCCCCGCCGCGGAGGGCCTGTAGCGACCGAGTCGTCCCTTCGGCAGCCCCGGCAGCGGGGGGGGCCCGGCCGGGCCCCGGCAGAGCATGTCCCGGTACGGGGGGTGCCGGGCCCGGCTCGGCCCGGGAGCGGGGCGGGCGTACAGGGGGCTGCTGGCGGCGGGCGTACGCGGCTCGCGGGGCGGGGGGAGGGTCCCGCACCGCTGAGTGGAGGCGGATTTGGGGTCCCACAGCGGTCGTGGGGGGCCCGCACGGGTCAGCGTGGGGGCAACGGCCGCGAGGCGGTGCGGGGGACCCACACCGCTCAGTGGAGGAGGGGGGTGCGGGGCCCACAGTGGTCGTGGCCAGGCCCACGCCGGGCTGTGTGTGTGGGAGGCCTACGGCAGTCGTGGGGGGGCCGCTGCTCTGCGTGGGGGCTTGGGGAGCCCACAGCGGCCGTGGGAGGCCCACACGGGTCAGCTGGCGGGGAGCGGAGGGAGCACACGGGGCAGGGATGGGGCAGTCCCGCACCGGTCAGCGTGTCGGTTTGGGGGGCTTACAGCGGATGGGGGGCGGCCCATGCCGTTTATTCTGGGGGGCTGTGAGCCCCACGCCCGTCAGTGTGGGTGGGGGAGGCCCACAGCAATCAGTGTGTGGGGTAGGGGGGGCTGGGGCACCTATTGGTCATTTGAGCGGGGAGGGATTGAACAACAGCAGTCAGTGGGGAGAGAGAGGCCCAGAGCAGTCGGTGGGGGTCCCTGGGTGGTCGATGTGTGTGCCCCCCCCTACAGCAGGCAGTGCAGTGGGGTGCCCACGCCGGTCGGTGTGTGTTGAGCAGGGGCCCCAACAGCAGTCTGGGGGGAAGGAGGCCCACGGCGGTCGCGGGGGGGGGGAGGGAAGGTCCCACGCAGGCCGGTGTGTGTTGGGGGTGGGGGCTCCTGCGCCTGCCAGAGGATGGAGTGGGGGGAGGGTCAGCGTGTGCCAGCGGCACTCAGGGCTCCATCCTCGTCAGTGTGTGGGAGCCTCTCCGGCAGCAAGCACTGCGCGGGGTGCACCCACCGGTCAGTGGTGGGGGCTCCCACCCTGGTCAGTGAGTGGATGCGGCGTGGGGCCCCTCGCTCCGGCTGTGGGTGAGAGCCCGTGCCGAGGGGGCCAGGCCCTGCGGGTGGCGCGGGTCCAGCCGCACGCTGGCTGCGGGCTCAGGGTGGGTGGTGCGGAGCCGGCCCCCACGGGGGGCAGGTGCCAGGCCGGGCACGAGCGTGACACCCTGCGCGTCCGCTGCCAGCCGCCCCCTGCCCGCGGGCACCCACACCCCGGCGTGCCCGGGCGCGACCGCGGCTGCCGGACACCGCCGGCCGCGCCTGCTGCCACGGGCTCGGCGCTGCCCAGCCCAGGCAGGGACGAGGCTGCCATGTGCGGGCAGTGCCGCTGCCCCCAGCGCTGCGGTGGGCGGCCACCGGCCCTGGGGGGGGGACCTGAATCCATCCCCAGCCCCCGAGACGCGGCGCCGGGGCTTGGGACGCTGCTCTCTTCTCCTTAGTGCCGGGTGATAGAAGGAGAGGAAATGGCCTGAAACTGTGCCGCGGGGGGGGTTAGGTTGGAGGTGAGGAACAATTCCTTTGCTTCCAGAGTGGTCAGGGCTTGGCACAGGCTGCCCAGGGAGCTGCTGGAGTCCCCATGCCTGGAGGTGTTCCAGTGCCCTGTGGCCATGGCACTTGTGGCTATGGTTAAGCGGCCATGGTGGGGTTGGGTTGCTGGTTGGACTCAACCTTGGGAGGGCTTTTCCAGCCCAAACAATTCCCTTGATTCTGTGTGATCCGGGAGGATTTGGGCGCCATGTGCCTGCCTTCCCCTCCCAGCTGGGCGGGAGGCCTCCCCCCCCCCTCCCCCCTCCACCCTTTCCTCCCCTTTCCCAGCGCTGCTGAAGCAGATGGAGCGAATTCCTCGGGGTGTGGGCTGCTCTGACATTCCTCAGCGAGAGCCTGTGCCCAAACTTGCAGAAAATAGTTGCCTTTTTCTCTTTTTTTTTTTTTTTTCTTCCCCCTTCTATTTTTTCCCCCTTAATTCTCTTCCTTTCTCCCCCCCCCCCTCTTTTTTCTTCGGCTGTTCAATCCTCCCACCACCTTGCGCCGGGGTTTAGGGAGGTCCTGGAGGCACCTTTGTGCCACCCACTGTGTGGCCATTGTGGTGGTGTGGGCTGTGTGAGATCCCTGTCCTCGCCTCCCCCGGTGCGGGCTGCAGCGCAGGGTGTGGGCTGGGAAGTGTTGAAGGAGGCTGGATTTGGGGGGGGGGAGGAGTGGGGGTGCGTGGGTTCAGCCTGAGCATTGGGGCTCTGTGTGTGTGTGAGCTGGGGACAGGACCTGGCTGTGCCAGGGAGGTGCACGTCTGTCCCCAGCCCAGGGTCAGATGTGTCTGGGGGTGCCCACTGCTGTGGGGAGGAGCAGGATGGGCTCCAGCCCTCACTGCTGCCTGGTGTATCTTGGCGGGGGGAGGGGTCCTGGAGGGCCTCACACCAATCATTACTACTGCCTGATGTATCTGGGGGGAGAGGGGGATCCTAGAGGGGCTCCAGTGCTCACTGCTGCCTGATGTATCTGGGGGGAGAGGGGGATCCTAGAGGGGCTCCAGCCCTCACTGCTGCCTGATGTATCTGGGGAGGGGGGGATCCTAGAGGGGCTCCAGCCCTCACTGCTGCCTAATGTATCTAGAGGGGGCCGGGGAGAGGTCCTGGAGGTGCTCAAGCCAACATTGCTGCTGATGATGATCTGAGGAAGGTCGTGGGGGGGATCCTAGAGGGGCTCCAGTGCTCACTGCTGCCTGATGTATCTGGGGAGGGGGGTCCTAGAGGGGCTCCAGTGCTCACTGCTGCCTGATGTATCTGGGGAGGGGGGTCCTAGAGGGGCTCCAGTGCTCACTGCTGCCCGATGTATCTGGGGAGGGGGGTCCTAGAGGGGCTCCAGTGCTCACTGCTGCCTGATGTATCTGGGAGGGGGAAGGGGGGTCCTAGAGGGGCTCCACCCTCACTGCTGCCTGATGTATCTGGGGGGTGGGTGGGAGGGAGGGGGTCCTGAAGGGGCTGCATCCCTCAGTGCTGCCTCTGGGGGTGGGAGGGGGTCCTGGAGGGGCTGCATCCCTCAGTGCTGCCTCTGGGGGTGGGAGGGGGTCCTGGAGGGGCTGCATCCCTGACTGCTGCCTGCCCTGCCCGCAGGCCACCGCCGCTGCCCGCAGCCAGCCGGATGGCTTCCGCTCCTGTCCCGACCGGCAGCACCCCGGCCCGCGCTGGACTGTTGGCGACAGCAGCGCCCAGGGCCAGCTGAGGGCAGGCCGCCGGCGCCCCCCCGCCCGCTGCGGACCGCCCCCCCCCAGCCCGCTCCGGCCGCTTCCCGCCCGCGGGCGCCGCCGCCATGAACGGGCTGTCGCTCAGCCAGCTCTGCTGCCTCTTCTGCTGCCCGCCCTGCCCCAGCCGCATCGCCGCCAAGTTGGCCTTCCTGCCCCCCGAGCCCACCTACGCCGTGGTGCCCGAGCCCGAGCCCGCGGGCAGCGCCAGCACCGGCTCCCTGCGCGGCAGCGGCGCCGCCGGGGGGCGCTGGAAGCTGCACCTGAAGGACCGAGCGGACTTCCAGTACTCGCAGCGGGAGCTGGACAGCATCGAGGTGTTCGTCACCAAGAGCAGCCGGGGGAACCGCGTGGGCTGCATGTACGTCCGCTGCGTGCCCGGCGCCAGGTGAGCCGCCCCGGGGTGCGCCGGCCTGGGGCCGCGGAGCTGGGGGCACGCCGGTGGGCTCGGGGCAGGAGGAGTCTCATCAGGCAGATCTCGCTCTGAGTACAGCACTGGGCACTAGCTCCAGGGGCCGGGCACAGGGGCACAGGGTGTTAGGGGTTGGAAGGGACCCCCAGAGATCATTGAGTCCAACCCCCAGCCCGGGCAGGATCGTAGTATCCAGCACAGGTCGTGCTGGAAGGCATCCAGATGGGGCTGGAAAGTCTCCAGAGAAGGACACTCCACAGTGCCTCTGGGGAGCCTGCTCCAGTGCTGGTCCATCCTGCCCCCTCCTCTCCTCCAGTTCTGTGTCCTAGCCTGACCTGGCGGCCTGCAGAAGGAGCTTGGTCCCCTACGGGGGTTTGGAGGCACCCTCCAGGCTGGGTGATGCTGCCCCAGCTGCCAGGACTGGTCTGGCTTGTGGCTGCAGCTGGGAATGAGGTTAAAGATGGAGCAGAGGCGAAGCCAGAGGCTGTGGGGATGGAGGGGTCCCCCAGGCTGTCCCTCACATCAGCCCTGATGTCATACCATGAGGTAATGCTCCAGATTTGAACTGAGTGTCACTGCGAGGCTCCTGGGGAGCTCCAGAGGGTCTGTGCCAGTTGCTCACTCTCTGTCCCCAGCCCCTGGTGACCACATGGATGGTAAGAGCCTGTGCAGGCCTGGAGGTCATAGAATTGTGGTCTCACAGAATGGGGTGGCTGGGAAGGGACCTTTCAGACTCACCCAGTCCAACCCCCTGCAGCCAGCAGGGACATCCCCAACCAGGGCAGGTTGCTCACAGCCCCAAACAACCTGACCTGCACTGGTGCCAGGGATGGAGCAGCTCCAACCTCTCTGGCAGCCTGGGCCAGGCTCTCCCCACCCTCAGGGTCAAACATGTCTCCCTTCTCTCCACTCTCAAGCTTCCTCTTTTAAATCCAAACCATCCTCCCTTGTCCTGTCCCAGCAGGCCCTGCTCCAAAGTCTGTCCCCAGCTTTCCTACAGGGCACTTGGAGTCTGATTCACCACACATTTGATTCCTCAGGGAGAGTGAGAGGAGCAAGTGCCAGAGGGGCCAGGGGTGCCCGGGGCAAGGGGCAATGGGCACAAACTGGAACCCAGGAGGCTCCACCTGAACAGGAGAAACTTGTTTGGTGTGAGGGTGCTGGAGGCTTGGAGCAGGCTGCCCAGAGAGGTTGTGGAGTCTCCTTGTCTGGAGAGCTTCCAACCCCTCCTGGCCATTGTGCTCCCGGGCAGGCTGCTGTGGGTGCCCTGCTTTGGCAGGGGCTTGGCCTGGATGAGCTCCACAGCTCCCTCCCAGCCCCTCCATGCTGGGATTCTCTGCTCTTCCCGGGAGCACCTCCAAGGAATGCTGTCCACAGAGACCAATTCCTTGGTGGCCAGGTCGGTGCTGGCCCTTTGCATGCTGGCCTTTGGCTCTCATCCTCCCGGGCAGGCTCGACCTGGCTGGCACGGCCTGGGCACCTCCCGCCGGCTGCGAGCGGCAGGGCCGGGCGGCAGCGTGCCCAGCGCACCCCCTGTGCCCGCAGGTACACGGTGCTGTTCTCCCACGGCAACGCCGTGGACCTGGGGCAGATGAGCAGCTTCTACATCGGGCTGGGCACTCGCATCAACTGCAACATCTTCTCCTACGACTACTCCGGCTACGGCGTCAGCTCCGGCAAGCCCTCGGAGCGCAACCTCTACAGCGACATCGACGCCGCCTGGCAGGCGCTGCGGACGCGGTGAGCACCGCCCCGGCCCCCCCGGCGCCGGGAAAGCCCTGCTGGGAAACCGGGAACGGCCCCCAGGGGGCTCCTGGCTGCCTCCCAGCGCGGGAAGGGGGAGGCCGGAAAGCAGCTGCAGCGCCGGCGAGGCTGGGGACCCGGAGGGGTAGGGTAGGGATTCTGCGGGGGTATGGCCTGGCCTGGGGGCTGGCACAGGCTCTACAGGGGTATGGCCTGGCCTGGGGGCTGGCACAGGCTCTGCAGGGGTATGGCCTGGCTTGGGGGCTGGCACAGGCTCTGCAGGGGTATGGCCTGGCTTGGGGGCTGGCACAGGCTCTGCAGGGGTATGGCCTGGCCTGGGGGCTGGCACAGGCTCTGCAGGGGTATGGCCTGGCCTGGGGGCTGGCACAGGCTCTGCAGGGGTATGGCCTGGCCTGGGGGCTGGCACAGGCTCTGCAGGGGTATGGCCTGGCCTGGGGGCTGGCACAGGCTCTGCAGGGGTATGGCCTGGCCTGGGGGCTGGCACAGAGCAGGGTGACCCTCTGGCCTGTGCCCCTGGGTGCTGAGCTGCCCCCTGCTCTTCCTGCAGGTATGGGATCAGCCCCGAGAACATCATTCTGTACGGGCAGAGCATCGGCACCGTGCCCACGGTGGACCTGGCCTCGCGCTACGAGTGCGCTGCCATCGTGCTGCACTCCCCCCTCACCTCCGGCATGAGAGTCGCTTTCCCCGACACCAAGAAGACCTACTGGTTTGATGCCTTCCCCAAGTGAGTGCCTGAGCAGGGGCCACAGGGGCACCAGGTTGTTGTCTGGGTTGGAGAAGCTCTCTGAGGTCATCCAGTCCAACCCCAGCATGGGCACCAAGCCATGGCCCCAAGGGCCGTGGCCACAGGGTTCTGGAACACCTCCAGGCATGGGGACTCCACCACCTCCCTGGGCAGCCTGTGCCAAGCCCTGACCACCCCTCCAGCAAAGAAATTGTTCCTCATCTCCAGCCTCACCCTCACACATTTTCAGGTCGTTTCTTCTTGTCCTATCACCTGATCCTAGGGAGCAGAGCCCAACCCCCACCTCCCTGCAGCCTCCTGTCAGGGAGCTGTAGAGAGCAATGAGGTCTCCCTCAGCCTCCCCTTCTCCACGCTAACCACTCCCAGCTCCTTCAGCTGCTCCTCCCCAGCCCTCTTCTCCAGACCCTTCCCCAGCTTTGTTGCCCTTCTCTGGACCTGCTTCAGCCTCTCAATGTCCTCCTTGCAGTGAGAGACCCAAAACTGACCCCAGCTGTCCAGACCCTTCAGCTCTGGAGGGGCAGTGCCTGGACCAGCTCTGTCCTGGTCACCAGCCCTGACCATGCAGGGGGTTTGTGGTGAGAACTGTGGCCCAATGAGTGGCTCAGCCATGCCCACCACCTGCCATTTGGTCCCCTCTGGGTGTCTGTGCCCCTGCTGAAGCCATTGTTGTCTGTGTACCCTTTGCCCCTCTGGCTGCATTACCTCCTGCCCATCCTGTCCCAGTGTCTTTGTTGTCAGCTTCTTGTCAGGTGTCACAAGCCCAGGGTGTCCCTGGGCCACCCCTTCTCTCCAGGGTATCTTCTTGGTCTTTGTGCCCCTCTGTGGAGCTGGCAGGGCTGATGGCAAGGCAGTGCTGGGGTGGGACAAGCTCCTGCTTCTCCTCTCCCTTGCAGCCAGGAGGTCCCAGGGGACAGCCACCAACCCATGCTCTGTGTCCCCATGGCCTCATGTGGCCTTTGGGGTCAGGCTAAGAGCTTCCCCTTCAGAGCCTGATGCGGGCAGGGCCTGTGCTCCTCTGTCCCTCAGCCCTGCCTTGGGTCCTTTGGGACTGTTGTCACCACAGTCTGGTCCTCATCTGTCACACCAGGGCAGGGGGGTGGATTTTGTCCTGCAGCACATCCTTGGCAGCAACTCTGCTGGGATCAAAGAGCATTTCCTGATCCCAGTTGTGGTTTGGGGGGTGGGGAGGAAGGGCAGGAAGAAGGGCAACGCCTTGATCCCCTCTCCTCACCCTCCCCTCCCTCCCTCCCTCTCTCTCTTTGGCAGCATCGAGAAGATCTCCAAGATCACCTCCCCTGTGCTCATCATCCACGGCACTGAGGACGAGGTCATTGACTTCTCCCACGGGCTGGCACTCTTCGAGCGCTGCCCCAAGGCGGTGGAGCCGCTCTGGGTGGATGGGGCTGGGCACAACGACATCGAACTCTACAGCCAGTACCTGGAGCGCCTGCGCAGGTTCATCTCCCAGGAGCTGCCCAGCCAGCGCACCTAGTCCCGGGCTGGCCACAGGGGGGCGCTGCCCCCGGCCTGGCCACAGGAGGCTGCTGCCCCCCTCGATGGCCACAAGGGGGCGCTGCCCCCGGCGTGGCGACAGGGGCATTTGGATGCTGCCCCCGGGGTGGCCACAGGGGCAGGGGGATGCTGCCCCCGGGGTGGCCACAGGGGCAGGGGGACGCTCCCCGGTGTCTCCACTTCTTCTCCCGGCCTCCCCTCCCCCAGGCCCTGCTGCTGGAGGTGTGAGGAGCTGGTCCAGGCTGGGCTGTGGGCCGAGTGCCCTGGAGAGGGCAGTGCCCTTCCTCCGGGGCACAGCACAACTCTCCTCCCTCCCTCCCTCCCTCCCGGGGTCGGCCCCGGCGCTGCCGGCACCCCCGGCCGGGCTGGCACAGGCTGGCAGCTCCCTCCTTGCCCCCTGCCCAGGAAGATGAGAGCCCTCCCTGCTGGTGGCACAGCCTTGGCTTCGGACACGTCCTCATCCCCTCTCCTCGACCGGCTGGCTCCTCAGCTCCTGCCTGCTCCACTGCTCTGACGACAGCAATAAGGCAGCTGGAGAGGGGCTGGGGGCCCGGCCCCCTCCTCAGCCCCCCTGCAGGGTGGGCCCCAGGCTGGGTGTGCAGCTCCTGCTCCCTGCAGCCTGCCCGGCTGGGAGCTGTCCCGGGACCAGCGCTGCCGGTGCCTGGCGTTCGCCCGGGGCTGGGGCAGAGCCCTTTTCCCCAGGGGAATATGGGGATAGGTGGAGGAGGTGCCCCCCCTGCCCTGCCCCCCCTCCAGTCCAGTCCTGCTTGGAGCACTCCCCAAGTTCAGGTCACCCCTGGAGAGCCTCCTGCAGCTCTTGGCATGCTCGGGGAGCAGGGCCAGGAACCCAGGCACCCAATAAAGAGCAGAGGTTTAATGTTTTACCTGCCTGTGCCCCTTCCTTGGCTGCTCTGGGAGCTGCCACCCTGGCACCCACCCTGGGCTGGGGGGTCCTGGCCCCTTGGCTTTCTCCATTTACATTTGGCCAGAGCCCCCCTCAGCATTTGCCCCCCTCCCCTGGGGCCCTGGCAGCCCCAAGGTGCCAGTGGGTGGGGAAGGAGCCTGTGAGGCCCTCCCAGGACAGGGCTGCAAAGGTGGCTCCCAAATGGGCCATGGGGACCCCTTCTCCCACCAGCCCCTGTCCTGCTTTGCCAGGGCATCCTGTGGGATTGTGGGGGCAGAGGGGGGAGATGGCCTCAGCCTCCTTTGGAGCTGTGGCAGTGGGGGGGTCAGGAGTGCTGCAGGGGATGGAGGACAGCCCCAGGGCCTGCCAGGGTACCAGTGCTGGGGGGGACACTGCATGGTCCTGGGGGGCAGAGTGGCCCTGGGGGGGAGCAAAGCTTCTCTTTGACCTGCTCCATGCCCAGCTGTGCCCCTGGCTGCTGTGGGACTTCTGTGCTGGTGTGTGTGCTGCCCATAGAGGTGGGGGCATGGGGCACCCCCTGTGCCCTCCTGCAGCCACAGACCAGCAGAGCTCTGAGGTTGTGCTTTGCAGGTCTGTGCCTGCCCTGAAATCCCCTCAGGAGGAGGGCAGCCCTCACCCCAACCCACACAGCAAAACCCCTTCTGCCCCTTCCCCTGCCCACAGGGACCCTCAGGGGCTCCCAGGCAGCAGTTCCCCCTCCTTCTCTGTGCCCCCCTGGTGTCCCCTCCCTAGTGCCAGCCCTGCAGGCTTATGTGAGGAGCTGTAATCTCCTTAGGGGCTCAAGGGCCTTGTGGAGCCCCACACATGGAGCCCTCAAATGCAGCCATTGTTTGGGGCTGGGAGCCATGGGGGGCACAGGACCCTCTGCTCCTCACACAGCTCCCTGTGCCCATGGTGGGTGCCCCAGTGCAGGAGGGGGGACCTTGGCCTGGTGCTGTGCAGGAGCTGGAAGAGGATTGCACAGAATCCCAGCAGGGTAGGGATGGGAAGGGAGCTCTAGAGATCATCCAGAGCAGGGCACCCACAGCAGCTTGCCCAGGAGCACAATGCCCAGGGGGGCTTTGGAAGCTCTCCAGGCAAGGAGACTCCACAACCTCTCTGGGCAGCCTGCTCCAGGCCTCCAGCACCTTCACACCAAACAGCTTTCTCCTCCTGCTCAGATGGAACCTCCTGGGTTCCAGTTTGTGCCCCTGGCCCTGTCCCTGGGCACCACTCAGCAGAGCCTGGCCCCAGCCTCTTGCCCCCCACAGCTCCTTTGGCTCTTGCTGAGCATTGCTCGGCTCCCCTCTGGGGCTGCTCTGCTCCAGGCTCTCAGCCCCAGGGCTCTCAGCCTTTGCTCCTCACAGAGCTGCTCCAGGCCCCTCTGCAGCCTCCCCTGGACTCTCCCCAGCAGTTCCCTGGCTCTGTGGATCTGGGGAGCCCAGAAGTGGACCCAGTACTGCAGGTGAAGCCTCACCAGGGCAGAACAGAAGGGGAGGAGAACCTCCCTTGCCCTGCTGGCCACACTTCTCCATGCCCCCAGCAGCCCACTGGAGCCTTCTTGGCCACGGGGCTGCATTTGGATGCTGGGGCTGGATCCAGGGCCCAGGAGCTGGGGTGCCTGGCTTCTCCCTGAGCATCCCCCAGGTACCAAGCTCCTGCTGGGTGACTTTAGAGCCTTTAGCTCAGAGCAGTGCTGGCAGGCAAAGCCACCACAATGGCCCAGCCCAGCTGCCCCCTGGCCTGGCCTGGTTGAGCAGGGCCAGAGCAGCCCCCAGAGCCCTAATCCCAGCACAGAGAGGTTTTGTTTCCACCCAGGGTATTTTTATCCTCTTACTTCTCCCAGTTTCCTGTCGAGTTGCTGAGGCCTTTGAGCAGCTCCACATCACTGCTGGGACCTCTTGGGGCCAGTGGCTGGGCTGGGAGGGCTGGGGTGCTGGAGTTTGTGTTTGCTGTGGCTCAGCTTGAAAACTGAAAAGCAAAAGGTCAGAAGAGTTCAGCCTGATCCCCAAAGTTTAGACCCAGCTCAGGGATCTTGTCCTGGTGGACAAAAGGCTATGAGCCAGCAAGGTGCCCTCGTGGCCAAGAGGCCAGTGGCATCCTGGGGGGCATCAAGAAGAGTGTGGCCAGCAGGTCAAGAGAGGTTCTTCCTCTGCTCTGCCCTGGTGAGGCCACAGCTGGAGGCCTGGGGCCAGGTCTGGGCTCCCCAGCTCAAGGAGGTCAGGGAGTGGCTGGAGAGGGCACAGCAAAGGGCTGCCAGGGTGCTGAGGGCAGTGGAACCTCTCTGGTGGGGACAGGCTGAGAGCATTGGGGCTTTAGGCTGGAGAAGAGCAGCCTGAGGGGGATCTGATCAGTGCTGAGCAACACTTCAAGGGTGGCTGTCAGCAGGGTGGCACCAGGCTCTGTTCAGTGGTGCCCAGTGCCAGGCCAAGGGGCAGTGGGCACAAACTTGCCCATCAGAAGCTGCCTCTGAACATGAGGAGGAACTTCTGTGACTGAAGGGTGGTGGAGGCCTGGAGCAGGCTGCCCAGAGAGGTGGTGGAGTCTCCATCTCTGGAGCATTCCAAGCTCACCTGGATGTGTTCCTGTGTGAGCTGCTCCAGGTGCCCCTGCCCTGGCAGGAGGGTTGGACTGGATGCTCTCCAGAGCTCCCTTCCAGCCCAACCATGCTGGGATTCTGTGACATGGGGTCCCAGGGTGCTGGACAGCACTGGCTGCCCCTTCCCTGGTGGGTTGGATCCCAGTGTTGTTATCTGGAACTGGGTCTGGATCCTTCTCTGCTGCTGGCCCAAGGGGGTTCAGGCACCATCCCCACCCTGGCATGGGCAGCTGGAGTGAGGAGGGAGGCTGCAGGGCCCCCAAAAGTCAGGAGCCAGCCCCCAGGGGTCCTGGGTGCAGCATCCCCCAGCAGCAGAGCCAAACTGGGCCAGGAGCTGCTGGGGTGACAGCTCTGTCCCCAGCACTGGGGCCACAGTCTGGGAGCAGCAGGAAGGGACAGGGAAGGAATGGGGCTGGGTGGGGGCCAGACCTGGATGGGGTTTGGTGCCTGTGGAGAGGGCTCTGCCAAAACCACAGCAGGATGTGGAGGAGGAGAAAGGCCTCAGAGTGTCCCCAGAGTCCCTCCTGCAGCCACAGCAGATCAGGAACAGGGCAGGGATCCCCCTGGGTCCTTTTGAAGGACAAGGAAGAGCCAGGAGAGCTGAGGGAGGAGGCTCCTGCTCCTGTCACTGCCAGGACAGGCTGGGCTGAAGGGAGCTGTGTGGGCTCCATGTCCCTGCATGTCCCTGAGTAGTTGTGGAAGGAGGTGGTGGCAATGGAAGGAGATGATGGTGGCTGTGGAAGGAGGTGATAGCTGTGAAAGGAGAGGGTGGTGGCTGTGAAAGGAGAGGGTGGTGGCTGTGGAAGGAGAGGATGATGGCTGTGGAAGGAGAGGGTGGTGGCTGTGGAAGGAGAGGGTGGTGGCTGTGGAAGGAGAGGGTGGTGGCTGTGGAAGGAGAGGGTGGTGGCTGTGGAAGGAGGTGATGGCTGTGGAAGGAGAGGGTGATGGCTGTGGAAGGAGAGGGTGATGGCTGTGGAAGGAGAGGGTGGTGGCTGTGGAAGGAGAGGGTGGTGGCTGTGGAAGGAGAGGGTGGTGGCTGTGGAAGGAGAGGATGATGGCTGTGGAAGGAGAGGGTGGTGGCTGTGGAAGGAGAGGGTGGTGGCTGTGGAAGGAGAGGGTGGTGGCTGTGGAAGGAGAGGGTGGTGGCTGTGGAAGGAGAGGATGATGGCTGTGGAAGGAGGTGGTGGCTGTAGAAGATGATGTCTTGGATGTCTGTGGGATCCCAGGGCAAAGGCCTGGATGCCCATGGCCAGGAGCCCTTGGCAGCAGTGCCCAGAGCCAGGGCTGGGCATGGGGCTGTTGGGCTCACCAGGTGACCAGCCAGGAGGGGTTTAAGTCTCCTTTGGGGCATAAATGAAGCTTTTGATGGCCAAGGCCTGTGTGCCATGGTCATGAGACCCTGCTCAGAGCCCAGCTCGGTCATGGGACGCAGCAGCCTGCATTAAGGAGCCTTAAGGAGCTTTCTGAGAGCCCTGCCCTGGGCTTTCACGTGCTCCTCATATGAGCAGGGATGGCATAAAAGGGGCAGGGGAAGGATCCTGGCCGTGCTCAGGCTGCCAGAGGGGAGGGCACCGCAGGAGGGCTGCCAGGGGCTCCGCGTGGCACAGGCCAAGATGGAGGGAAGGGGACAGGAGAGGAGGAGGAGGAGAGGAAGCTCTGGCAGCAGCCCCTGGCTCTGCCCTGCCAGGTGAGTGAGGCACAGACCTGGGGCTGGTGGGGGACAGCTGGGGACAGGGATGGTGATGGGGCTGGGGGGTGCCCAACTGTCCCCACCCCTTGAGCAGCACCCAGGCTGTGAACATCCACCCTGGTGTGCCCATGGCAGTGCCCATGGCAGTGCCCAGCCACCAGCTGGCACGTCCCTGGTGAGCAGCAGTGAGGGTGGCACCAAATCACAGGGAGGAGGGAGTGTGGGGTGCAGGGGGGCACTCACTGCCCAGTGCTGGGGGGCACAGGGTTGGAGGGTGCCCAGCGGTCCCCAGGGTGCTGGGTTGGGGCCTGGGCCCTGCAGGTGGGCATTAGTGGGATGGACCCAGAGAGCTCTGTGCTGTGCACACAGGTGTGCAAGGCACTCACATAGGTGTGCAGCACCCAGAGAGATGTGCAAGGCACTCACAGAGATGTACAAGGCATCCACACAAGTGTGCAAGGCAGCCACAGAGGTGTGCAAGGCAGCCACAGAGGTGTGCAAGGCACACACATACAGGTGCAAGGCACTCACAGAGGTGTGCAGCATCCACAGGGGTGTGCAAGGCACCCACACAAGTGTGCAGTGCTCACAGAGGTGTGCAGCACCCACAGAGGTCTGCAAGGCACCCACAGAGGTGTGCAGCACCCACAGAGGTCTGCAAGGCACCCACAGAGGTGTGCAGCATCCACAGGGGTGTGCAAGGCACCCACACAAGTGTGCAGTGCTCACAGAGGTGTGCAGCACCCACAGAGGTCTGCAAGGCACCCACAGAGGTGTGCAGACCCCCACCCACGTGTAGATGCCCATGCCCCACCCCTGCCCCCCACGTTGCCTCTGCAGTGCCACGCTCATTCCCACACTCATGCACCAACACCCCCCCAGGGCCCCCCAGCTGCCACCCCTCACATGGCCACACACTGGGGGGCTGCAGTATCCCCTTGGAGTGTCCCCTTGCGGGGCTGGGAGCCCTTCTGGGGGCCTGGAGCACCCTGAGGGGCTGGAAGGTTCCTTAGAGGGTTGAGAGCGCCCTTGGGGACCAGGAGGATGCTGGGGGGCTGGAGGAACCCCTGGGGGCCAGAGCATCCCCGTGGAGGGTTGGAGCATCCTATTGGGAGGCCAGGGGCACCCCTGGGGGGCTGGGAGCACCCCACACTGTCCCCAGCCTTGGGGCTGAATCACACCCGGGGCTGCTTTCACCTCCTGCAGCCACACAGCACAGCCTGGGGACCCCCTCCCTCCCCCCCTCCCCCCAGGCTCACTCCATCTCTCCCCACCCGCAGGAGCCTCGGCCGGAGGAACGCGAGGGGCCGCGCCCCCCCTGCCCCCTGTGAGCTTCCCTTTGTCATCCTATGCCTGAGCCATGTCTGGAGGCTGGGAGGCTGAAGGGAGGCCCACGGGCTGCCCCCCCCCGCCGCGGCACAGCGTGGGACACTGCGGGGCCGTGCAGCCCGGACCCCAGCCCCGGCGGAGGGGTGGGCTGGGAGCATCCCTGGGGGGCTGGAGTAACCCCTTGGGGAGCTGGAGTAACCCCTTGGGGGGCTGGGAGCATCCCTGGGGGGCTGGAGTAACCCCTTGGGGGGCTGGGAGCATCCCTGGGGGGCTGGAGTAGCCCCTTGCGGGGCTGGAGTAACCCCTTGGGGGGCTGGGAGCATCCCTGGGGGGCTGGAGTATCCCCTTGGGGGCTAGGAGCATTCTTGGGGGAGCATTCTTGGGGGCTGGAGAAACTCTGGGGGGTTGGGAGCACTCCTGGGGGGACTGGAGCACCCTGAGGGGCTGGCAGGATCCTTAGAGGGCTGAGAGCACCCTTGGGGAATCAGGAGGATGCTGGGGGTGTGAAGGAACCTCTGGGGGCCAGAGCATCCCCGTGGAGGGTTGAAGCACAGACAGGGACCTGGTGGGGCAGGGCCAGAGGAGGCCACAGCAGTGCTGGCAGGGCTGGAAGCCCTCTGCTGGGAGGCTCCAGGCTGAGAGAGTTGGGCTTGGGCAGCCTGGAGAGGAGAAGGCTCCAGGGAGACCTTCTGGTGGCCTTGCAGGGCTTAAAAGGGTCAAGAAGAAAGCTGGGGACAGACTTTGGAGCAGGCCCTGTTGGGACAGGCCAAGGGGGGATGGTTTGGAACTGCAAGAGGGAGCTTGAGAGTGGAGAGAAGGAGAAATGTTTGACCCTGAGGGTGGGGAGAGCCTGTCCCAGGCTGCCCAGAGAGCTGGGAGCTGCCCCATGCCTGGCACCAGTGCAGGTCAGGTTGTTTGGGGCTGTGAGCAACCTGCTCTGGTTGGGGATGTCCCTGGGGGCTGCAGAGGACTGGATGATCTCTAAAGGTCTCTCCCCACCCTAACCAGTCTGTGCCTCTGCTCTGGGGATCCCTCTTCTCAGAGGAGCTGCCCTGGAGTGTGCAAGGACCTTCAGGCCCTTTCCCAGTGCTGCTCACTGGGAGCTGGGTGGGCATCCCAGCACCCAGGCTGCTGTTTGCTGGGGGGGGGAAGCAAACTCTCCTCCTTCCTCTTCCTTGAACAACCTCTTGCTGTTAGCTCCTAACGTTTCACTAAGGCCTTGGTATACCTATTGTAAAGCAAACCAAATGAATCCTCAACCACTGGTTCCAATAAAGTCTGACCCCCTGTTTCCCCACTCCTGCCTCTGCTGTGGGTTGTACTTTAACCAAAATCATCTTAATGGACACGAATTATCATCACTCCATCCACCACAGGGACCTCTGCCCCTGCAGGAGGAGTAGACTAGGCACCAAGGGCCTCATCCAGCCTTACTTGAAACACTTCCAAGGAAGGTGACTCCACCACCTCCCTGGGCAGCACATCCCAAAGGCCAATCTCTCTGTCTGGGAAGAATTTCTTCCTAACCTCCAGCCTAAACCTCCCCTGGCACAGCTTGAGACTGTGTCCTCTTGTTCTGGTGCTGGGTGCCTGGGAGAAGAGACCAACCCCCACCTGGCTACAACCTCCCTTCAGGGAGCTGTAGAGGGCAATGAGGTCTCCCCTGAGCCTCCTCTTCTCCAGCCCAAGCAACCCCAGCTCCCTCAGCCTCTCCTCCCAGGGCTGTGCTCCAGACCCCTCCCCAGCTTTGTTGCCCTTCTCTGGACACCTTCAAGTCTCTCAATGTCCTTCTTAAACTGAGGGGTCCAGAACTGGACACAGGACTCAAGCTGTGGCCTCAGCAGTGCTGAGCACAGGGCAGGATGACCTCCCTGCTCCTGCTGGCCACAGTCCCCAGGGGGAGGGGAAGGCAGTTTCGCACCTTGGAAGGCAATTTGGTTCCTTTGTCTTCCCCCCATTCAACCCTCCGCTGATGGAGGTGGGGGAAGGGGGGTTTGGAGCAACCCCCTATAACAAGGTGGCACTTGGGGCCATGGTGGGGTTGGGTTGGTGTTGGACTGAATGATCCTGGAGGCCTTTTCCAACCCAAACAGTTCCCTGATTGTCTGACACCATAAAAAGAGTGAAAGCTTCCTCTTCCTTTTGGGCTGGGAGTAAGAATCTGTGGCTATTTTAGCAGCTGTGGGTGGCAGGAGCATGGTGGGAGGATGCTCAGTGTGAGCCTTCCCTGGGTACCTCATGTGGCAGTGGCAGGATTTTGCCCCTTTCTGTGGATTTTGGGATGTTGAGAAGCTTTTTATCACCTCCTGAGGTTCCCCTGGGGCTGTTTGGCCCTAGCCCTAGGCAGTTCTGGGGCATCAGCCTCCTGCTCCCCTGGGTGCTGGCCTAGGTTCCTCTCCTGACGACTCAGAGTTTGCAAAGGGCTCTCAAAGGTCGTGTTGTCCCAGCCCCCTGCAGCCAGCAGGGACACCTCCCGATGGCCTCAGCTCCCAGACTGGCTGGGCTGGGAGGGGGGCAGTGGTGGGCAGGCAGGAAGCAGCTTCCTGGGCTTGCTGCGGTGCTGCATTTGAAAAGGAAGCGGAGGTTTTGTTTTGCTGAAGACCACTCTGAAAGTTGAGTGATCACTGCCCTGGGGCAGCTCCTCCTTGTGCGCTTCTCACGCAGCCCAGCTCCCTGCATCGCTCCAAGGCTTCCCCCCTCACTCCCATCTCTCTTTTCCAAAGCCAAGAGGCTTTCCTTCCTTCTCTCTGGGCTGGGGCTCCTGGCTCCACCTTATGGCGTTTCTCCTGAGGCCCTTGGTCACTCTCTACCCAAAACAGCCTCACAGAGGCTGGTGGAGCCTCTCTCTTCTGAAAACTCAAGGCAGGATGATTGCCAGGAGCTGCAGATGCCCTTCCAGCTCCAAGTCCCTGCTCTGCTGCCAACCCGGCACAGACAAGTTCCTGTGACCACGTGTGCCTCAGTTTCCCCACTGGTAAATGTGAGAGCAGCCTGGGGAAGGAGGGACAGGTGTCCATGGCAGGCTCAGTGCAGAGAGAGTCACTCCTCCTAGTGGCCTCAGGTGAGGTGTTTGTGCCTCGAGTCCCTCTGCCAGCTCCTGGCTGCCGTTCTGCTACCTTCTGCAAGGCTGAGGCCATGCTGGGAATGAGGGCTGCAGCTTGGACAGCTCAGGGATGTCTCTCTGGCTGTAGCAGGAGAAATCTGCTCTTGTTCAGGCGGTCTGGCCCAGCCCAGTGTGAAGCAGCAGGACAGAGTGGCTACAGAGCTGGGGGCTGCAGTCTCCTTCCCCAGCATCCTCCCACCTTGCTCTGTTGCCAGTCTGGGGGGAGTGGGTCCTCCGGTGTGCCCCAAACCAGCTGGAGTTGGCCAAGAAGCCAAAGGGTCTCCCAGGGAGGATTCAGAAGATTGTGGCCTGCAGGGCAAGGAAAGTTCTCCTCCCCTTCTACTCTGGTCCACTGAGGCCACATCTCAGTCCTGAGTCCAGTTCTGGTTCAAGAGAGCCAGGGAACCGCTGGAGAGAGTCCAGGGGAGGCTGCAGAGGGGCCTGGAGCAGCTCTGTGAGGAGCAAAGGCTGAGAGCCCTGGGGCTGAGAGCCTGGAGCAGAGCAGCCCCAGAGGGGATCTGAGCAATGCTCAGCAAGAGCCAAAGGATGTGTCAGGGGCAAGAGGCTGGGGCCAGACTCTGCTGAGTGGTGCCCAGGGACAGCACAAGGGGCAAGGGGCACAGAGTGGCATCCAGGAGGTTGGAGCTGACAGGAGGGCAGGCTACCCAGAAAGGTTGTGGAGTCTCCTTGTGTGGAGAGCTTCCAACCCCCCCTGGCCCTTGTGCCCCTGGGCAAGGTGCTTGTGGGTGCCCTGCTGGAGCAGGGCTTGGGCTGGGTGAGCTCCAGAGCTCCTTTCCCTCCCCACCACGCTATGATTCAGGCAGATTCTCGCTCGCATCTCCCAGACCATGCTCCACCGGGGCGGACCCAGCACCGCCCCCGTCCCTCCCTGACGGGCGCCAGGCTCCTCCAGCGGGCACAGCACTGCCCCCAGCGGCCAGGCAGGCCCCGGCGGGGCCGAGGGGAGCGGAGCCGCCGGCCGCCATCTTCCGCGCTCGGCCCGGCCCCGCCCCCGCCCCGCGCTCGGCTCAGGCGCGCCGCGGGCAGCCCTGTGCGGGCAGCGGCGTCGCGGGGTCCTCGGGGCCGTGCCTGGCGCTCGCAAGATGGCGGCGGGGCCGGCGGTCTGAGGCGTGAGCGCGTCGCCGCCGCCCCCCCCTCCGGCGCCTCCTTTCCCCCTGCCCGGCCCCGCAGCCGGCGGGATGCTGAGATCCACCGGCTACTTCCGCGGCATCGACTGCCCCTTCCTCACCGCCGGGGGGCCGGGCGGGGGACCCTGCCGCCGGCCCTACTGCCACTTCCGGCACCCCCCGGTGGCGGCGGCGGCTGCGGCCCGGTGCGGACCCTCCGGTGGCCCCGGCGTGGGGGTCGCGCTCGGCCATGGCGCAGGTACGGCCCGGCCCGGCCCGCTGGTCGCGCTATCTCCTTCCCCTTTCCCCATCTCTCTCCCTGCCCGGGCTGTGGCCCCGCCGCCCCCGGCCCCGGTCTGCGTCCCCGCAGCATTGTGTCCTCCTCCCGGCAAGGACAGCTCCCTGCCCTTCCTCCTCCTCCTCCCTCTCACACCTGCCCACCCTCCAGGGCCTGAATCTGCCTCGGACGTTTCTGAAGCCCAGCCGCCCCCAGGGCTCGGGATTTCCCCTTCAAGCCCCTCTGGAGTGTGGTCTCCATGGGGGCTGTCAGCACCATCCAGGCGGGCCGGGGGGGTCCCCCTCGCCCCTTCGCTCTGTGCTCAGCCTTGCCCGGGCTCTGGGCCTTGGGCGGTCGCCTCTCGTTGCCTCTCAAGGAGGGTGAGCGCGAAAGGGAGGTGGATGTCTGCGCCCCGTGTCGGCCCCCGCGGCTGCCTTCCGGCACAGGAGCGGCGGGGAGCGGCCTCCCGCCTTGTGCCATTGCCTGGGGGCAGCCTGTCTGTCATCGCCGGCGTGAGGCGGCTCCGCTGCCATCCCTTTCTTTGTCCCTCCGGGCACCCCGGCTCACGTGGCAGTGTCTGGGGGAGCCTGCAGCCCTCGGCCGGTCCCCAGCCGGCGGCAGAGGGCTGGCTGCGGGCAGCCGCAGGTGCTCTGCTCTCAGGCCCGGTGCCGGAGGCAGGTCCTGCCGGGGGCGGGGGGTGCCCCTGGCGGGGGGCTGCAGTGAGCTGAGCCCTCTCCCGTGAGGGACTTGAAAGGCGTGGAGAGCTGCCAGGCTTCTCAAACGAAGGCTGAGCCATTGTTCTCTCCTCCAGCAGCTCTTGGTGCTCTGCTGAGGTTAATTGCTGATCATCTGATTTCACCTGGAGACAAAAATGCTTCGTTCTTCCTCCCTGGGGGAATGCTGCTTGCTTGCTGTTTTGGGAGAGCTTTGCTGTGCTGCACCTGTGATGCTGGAGCTGCCTGCCAGGGTTTGAAGGGGGTATAGGAGAGCTGGGGAGGGACTCCATCAAAGGCATGGAGTGACAGGAGTGATGGCTGCCAACCTGAAGAAGCTAGATTGAGATTAGGCATTGGGAAGAAATTCTTCCCCATGAGGGTGGTGAGGCTCTGGCATGGGCTGCAGAGAGAAGGTGTGAAGGCTCTGTCCCCAGAAGTGTTCAGAGCCAGGCTGGATGAGGCCCTTGAGCCACCTGGGCTGGTGGGAGCTGTCACTGCCCATGTCAGGGGGTTGGAGCTGGATGGGCTTTAAGGTCACTTCCAACCCGAACCTTCTCCAACCTGAAGCAGAAGTCATCCAAAATAAAGCACAACTCACTGTGCTATTCCTGTGCTTGTTTAATGAGGAGGCATTCACAGGCTTGCCAGATGAATTCTTTGTGCCTCCTGGTCAGCAGAGCAAGCTACCAGGGCTGTGGTTTAGTACAGATTGAATCTGGAACCACAGAGTCCTAGAATGGCTTAGGTTGGAAGGGACCTTCAAGCTCATCCAGTTCCAACCCCCTGCCATGGGCAGGGACACCTCCCTCCAGCACAGCTTGCTCAAGGCCTCATCCAGCCTGGCCCTGAACACCTCCAGGGAGGAGGCAGCCACAAACCTCCCTGGGCAACCTGTGCCAGGCTCTCCCCACTCTCACTCTCAACAATTTCTTCCTCATCCCACTCTCAGTCTCCTCTCTCCCAGCTCAAAGCCATTGTTCCTCATCCTGACACTCCCAGCCCTTGTCACCAGTCCCTCCCCAGCTCTCCTGGAGCCCCTTCAGGTCCTGGCAGGCTGCTCTGAGGTCTCCCTGAAACTGACTTGAACTCCTTGGGGTGGTCCTCTTGCTGTGCTCCTTCAGTGTGTTGGGGTTTTTTGTGTGTCTTTAAATATCTGCAGAGTCACTTCTGGAACTCTATTTGCTCTTTTTGGTCTGCCACCTGGAACAGCTGCTGCTGCTCTGCTAAATAAAGGCTGGGGCTGGCTTTGATTTTCAAACTGGGGAAGTGAGGGCTGGGTTTCAGTGACACCTGGAAAGCCTCTGTGGCTTCTAATGCTGGCTGGAAAGTGCTAAGCAGGGCTGGTGAGGAGCAGTGAGGGAGCTGGGGGTGTTCAGCCTGGAGGAGAGGAGGCTGAGAGGAGACCTCATAGCTCTCTACAGCTCCCTGAGAGGAGGTTGGGGTTGGGCTCTTGTCCCAAGGGACAAGTGATAGACTGAGGGAGCTGGGGGTGTTCAGCCTGGAGAGGAAAACACTCTGGGAGGACCTCAGGGCTGCCTTTCAGTACCTGAAGGGATCCTACAGGAAGGCTGCAGAGGGACTTCTCCTGAGGGTGTCTAAGGCCAAGGGGGAATGGTTTGAAGCTGAGGCAGAGCAGGGTGAGACTGGAGCTGAGGGAGAAGTTCTTCAGTAGAGGGTGGTGAGACTCTGGCACAGGCTGCCCAGGGAGGCTCTGGCTGCCTCCTGCCTGGAGGTGTTGAAGGCCAGGCTGGATGTGGCTGTGAGCAACCTGTGCTGCTGGGAGGTGTCCCTGCCCAGGGCAGGGGGTTGCAGTAGATGATCCCTGAGGTCCCTTCCAACCTGAGCCGTTCTGGGGTTCTATGGTGAGAGTAAAATGGCCTCAAGCTGCCCCAGGGGAGCTTTAGGATGGACATCAGAAGAGACTTCTTCACTGAAAGGGCTCTCAAACACTGGCACAGGCTCTTCAGGAAGGTGGTTGAATCCCTGTCCCTGGAGGGGTTTCAAAGCTGCAGAGATGTGCTGGGGCCATGGTTTAACCTCAGCCTTGGCAGAGGTAGGGAATGGTTGGGCTGGAGGATCTTAAAGGACTTCTCCAACCCAAACCATTCCATGATTCTGGTGTAAGAGCTGAGTGTGAATGCCAAGGAAGGAATGATCCCAGTGCCTCAGCAGGCCTGGCTGGGCTGTGTTGGTGTCCCAGGAGGCTTTTCCCTCTGCCTGGGGATGGAGAGCAGCTCAGCTACTCTGCTGTGGCTCTGGGAGAGGTTCTGGCTGCTGAAACCCAAAAGCTCTGCATGGAGCTGGTTTTCCTGGGCCACTTCTGGGAGAGAGAGAGAGAGGATGCTGAGGCTCAACTTCAGCTGCTGCCTCCCACTCCCTGCCACCAGCTCAGCCCCTGCCCTCTTGCCCAAACTCTTGCTGTGGTGCACCTGGCACAGGAGCTCTCAGTTCTCCCTCAGCTTAGCTTTGGCCTTCAGCCATGTATGTGGGGTTTTTTTTTTTCCCCCCTTTGCAGTGTTGATTTGCATTGGGAACTGGCAAACAAGCAGTGGAGCTGCTGCACAGCACCTCAGGGGGAGCAGGGATGGCAGGGACTTCAGCAGGGTGCTGGCAGGTTTCTGGAGGGAGCAGAAGGCTTTTGCAGTGCTTTCTGTTTGAGCAGTGAGGCTTTGCTTCATCCAAAGGGTTCAGCTTGCAGAGCTGCTGCTGGCTTTCCCCCCTGCCTGGCTGAAGCTGCTCTCTGCTGGAAGGTGTCTGTAAGGTTTACACTAGAGGGGGGTAGTCGTTTAGCAACCAAGCAGCCATCCTCCTGGCAGCAGCTGCTCAGCCAGCAGCACTGAAGCAGCCTCCCAAGGGTGCACTGGGGCATGTTTGGCTGATTCCATTCCCTCACCCCAGAGAGGGGCTTTAAAAACAGGGAGCAATGGAATGAACTCCAACAAGGGTAAGGGTTAGAGTCTTGCATCTAGGGAAGAACAACCCCAGGGACCAGTATGGGTTGGGGATTGGCCTGTTGGGAAAAGGACCTGGGGGGTCCTGGTGGGCAGAGGGATGCCCAGGAGCCAGCAGTGTGCCCTTGGGGCCAAGAAGGCCAAAGGCAGCCTGGGGTGCATCAGAAGGGCTGTGGGGAGTAGGTCAGAGAGGTTCTGCTGCCCCTCTGCTCTGCCCTGCTGAGGCCACCTCTGGAGTCTTGTGTCCAGCTCTGGGCCCCTCACTTTGAGAAGGATCTCAGGGAACTGCACAGAGCCACAGAGCTGCTGCAGGCAGTGGAACATCTCCCTGGGAGGCCAGGCTGAGGGAGCTGGGGCTTGGAGCAGAGGAGCCTGAGGGCTGCCCTCATTGCTGGGGATAAAGATGTGCAGGGCTGGAGCCAGGCTCTGCTCAGCTGTGCCCAAGGATAGGCCAAGGGGCACTGGGGGCAAGCTGGAGCAGAGGAGGCTCTGTGGGAACAGAAGGGAAAACTTTGTCCCTGTGAGGCTGCTGGAGGCCTGGAGCAGGCTGCCCAGAGAGGCTGTGGAGTCTCCTGCTCTGGAGACTTTCCAGCCCCACCTGGATGTGTTCCTGTGTGAGCTGCCCTGGGTGTTGCTGCTGGGGCAGGGGGGTTGGACTGGATGATCTCCAGAGGCCCCTTCCAACCCCTCCCATTCTGTGAGATTTCTGGCCAGAGCAGGAGGGGTCTACCCCAAGAGCTCCAGCACAGAGCTGGGTTTGCTGAGGCAGTGCCTGGAGGGAAGGCTAACATCTGAAGAACCACCCTGCTAAACAGATTGATTGGAGGCTGCTGTGGACTTTGATGTTTGTGGATCACCTGAGGACTGGCAGGAGCTCCAAATCTCTTAGGAGCACTTCTGGAGCCTTGAAAGTAGCTTCTGAAGACTGAGGAGTGGTGCTGGCCCTGCCAGGGGCTGTGGGTCAGATGGGCAGAGGGGAGGTGAGAGCAGCCATTAGTGGGGTGCAGCACTGTTCCCTTCCTTGTAGCCCCTTCCCTGCTCCAGGCATCCTGAGGAGAAGATCAGAGATTCACAGAGTGGCTCAGGTTGGAGGGGACCTTAAAGCTCAACCCCCTGCCATGGGCAGGGACACCTCCCACCAGCACAGGCTGCTCAGGGCCTCATCCAGCCTGGCCTGGAACACCTCCAGGGAGGAGGCAGCCACAGCCTCCCTGGGCAGCCTGTGCCAGGCTCTCCCCAGCCTCACTCTCAGCAATTTCTTCCTCCTCTCCAGTCTCAATCTCTCCTCTCTGAGCTCAAAGCCATTGTCCCTTGTCACTCCATTGTCCAAAGTCCCTCCCCAGCTCTCCTGGAGCCCTTCAGGTCCTGGCAGGCTGCTCTGAGGTCTCCCTGGAGCCTTCTCCTCTCCAGATATTTGTAAGAGATGATCTTTGTTTTTCCTGCAGTGCCCCCATGGGCCCAGCCTCGGGGGGACAGTGGTGGAGAGGCCTCTGTGCCTGCCAGGGGCTCTGCAGCAGGGCTGAGTTTTCCCCTGGCTGCTGCTGTTTGCTTATGGCAGCTGTTCCTTTCTCTTCCCCTCCAAAAGCAGCTCAGTAAATGCAAACTTATTGTGTGGGGAGAGAATGGAGTCCTACAACAAAGTCATGGAATGGTTTGGGTTGAAGGGACCTGTAAAGCTCACCCAGTCCAGCCCCATGCAGCCAGCAGGGACATCCCCAGCCAGAGCAGGCTGCTCACAGCCCCAAACAACCTGACCTGCCCTGGTGCCAGGCAGGGGGCAGCTCCCAGCTCTCTGGGCAGCCTGGGACAGGCTCTCAAGACCTTCACTCTAAAGAATTTCTTCCTGGTCTCCAGTCTAGAGCTTTCCTCTTCCAGCTCAGGTTCTCCCTCTTTCACTTTGAAGCCCTCTCCCCGTGGGCTGCTGCAGCCCTCTCCCCCTCTCCCTCCCCGCGGGCCACCGCAGCCCTCTCCCTCCAGGCTGCAGCCACCTCCACCATACTACACTGCCTGTCAGAGGGTTGGGACTCTTCAGCCTGGAGAAGAGGAGGCTCCAGGGAGATGTAGGCAGGCGGGGGTTGGTCTCTTCTCCCAGGCAACCAGCACCAGAACAAGAGGCCACAGTCTCAAGCTGCACCAGGGGAGGTTTAGGTTGGGTGTTAGGAAGAGGTTCTACACAGAGAGAGTGATTGCCCATTGGAATGGGCTGCCTGGGGAGGTGGTGGAGTCACCATCGTTGGAGGTGTTCAGGAGGAGACTTGGTGGGGTGCTTGGTGCCATGGGTTAGTTGTTTAGGTGGGTTGGATTGGTTGAGGGGTTGGACACAATGATCTTGAAGGTCTCTTCCAACCTGGTTTATTATTGTTATTATCTTAGAGCTTCCTCCCAGTACCTGAAGAGGCTGCTGGAGAGCAGGGCAGAGTTAGGTTGGACATCAGGAGGAAGTTCTGCACAGTGAGGGTGGGGAGGCACTGGAACAGGTTGCCCAGGGAGGTGGTGGAGGCTCCATCCCTGGAGACATTGAGGATGAGACTTGCTGTGGCCCTGGGCAGCCTGCTCTGGCTGGAGCTGTCCCTGCTGCCTGCAGGGGGGTTGGACAAGCTGCCCTTGGAGGCTTCCTCCCAGCCTGATGCAATCTGTGGAGGTGCTGGGTGCTAGCAGGCATCCAGGTGGTATTTGCAGAGCAGCCTTGGTGGGCTGAAGGATGGACCTGAACCTGTGCAGGGCTGGGAACCTGGGGGTTGCAGCTTCTCCTCCTGCCTTGGCTGAAGTGCTTTTTCCATCTGCAAAATGACTAAACCCCACCTGCTTCAGAGCAGGATGAAAAGATTATTGAATGTGTGTGAAGTGCTTTGAAAGCCTTCTCTGTGAGAAGGGGGAGGGGGGGCAGAGCTGCCTGCAGTCCTAAAAGCAGCTCTTCAAGAGCTGCAGAGGAGAAAAAGAGGTCTGGCTTTAAAGTCTGGGCCCTGAGTATGCTAAAAGACATAAAAGAAGAGTAATCCATCTCTTTCTTCATAAATATCTTAAGGAAAGCAGCTCTTTGGGGCTGATAGGAGCTGTCAGGAGCTGCTTGAGAGCTGGATGTGGTTTGAACTCAGAGCAGAAAGCTGCATCCAGGTCTGGAGGTCTGAGTCCCTCTTTGTCTGCTCTGAGCCTGGGGTTAGAGTGAGATGGGAAGAGCCAGGCTGTGGAGTACTCTATCTTAGAATGGGCTGGGTTGGAAGGGACCTCCAAAGCTCAGCCAGTCCAACCCCCTGCACTCAGCAGGGACATCCTCCACTAGATCAGCTTGCCCAGAGCCCTGTCCAGCCTCACCCTGAGTATCTCCAGGGATGGAGCCTCAACCACCTCCCTGGGCAGCCTGTTGCAGTGTTCCAGCAGCCTCCTGCTGCAGAACTTGTTCCTGGCATCCAATCTCAATCTGCTCTGCTCTAGTTTGAAGCCATTGCCCCTGGTGCTGTCCCTGCAGGCCTTTGCAAGCAGTCTCTCTCCATCCTTTCTGTAGCCTCCTTCAGGTCCTGGCAGGCTGCTGTTAGCTCTCCCCAGAGCCTTCTCCTCTCCAGGCTGAGCACCCCCAGCTCCCTCAGCCTGTCCTCATGGCAGAGCTGCTCCAACCCCCTGAGCATTTTTGTGTCCCTCCTCTGGACCCTCTCCATCAGCTCCAGGTCCTTCCTACACTGAGGGCTCCAGCCCTGCACACAGCCCTGCAGGTGAGGTCTCAGCAGGTCCAAGTGGCAGAATCCCCTCTCTGGCTCTGCTGGCAGTGCTGCTTTGGATGCAGCCCAGGCTGTGATTTGCCTTCAGTGCTGCAGTCTCACACTGCCTGCTCCTGGCCAGCTTCTTGTCCATCTTCACCCCCAAATCCTTTTCCCCAGGGCTGTGTTGCTAACCAGGATTGCTTGGGTCCAGGTGCAGAACCACTGATGCTTTTTTCCTCCCCCCTCCACCCCTCACATTGGTGTCTAGGACAGTAAATACCAAACTGCCTGAGGTCTGAAGTGAGTTTTGAAATGAGGAGGAGCAAAGCCAGCTGAGGGTGAGGTCAGGACAGGTCTGGTCCTGTCCCTTCCCAGCAGGGAGGGATCTCTTGTCATGTGCCTGAGCTGTGGGCTGGGGCAGGTTTCCTGTGTGGGGGCAGCTGCAGGGATTGCCCTGGGGGCTGGCAGGGAACTCCCCAGCTTTGGCCTTTCTGCAGAGGGGCTGTGAGGAGCCTGGGCCTGGAGCCTGCAGCTCCTCCTTGCTCCAGTTGCAGGCTGTGGAGAGCAGGAGCAGGGAGGAGCTGGGAGGATGGGGAAGGCCGAAGGGGCAGCGACCTGCCTGGCTGTGGAAGGCACTGGAGTTGTGCCAGGCTGTGCCAGCTCCCTGGGCTCCCCTCTGCCTGCCACAGGAGCCCTTTGTCTGCTGCTGCAGGATTTGTCCCAGTGTGGCCTGGGCTGATCCCCAGCAGCAGGGGCAGGGAGGGGATTCTGCCCTTCTGCTGTGCTGGGGCAGCTCTGGAGCCCTCACACAAGAAGGATGAGGACCTGTTACAAGTGGGGCCAGAGGAGGCCACAGCACTGCTGGGAGGATGGAAGCCCTCTGCTGTGAGAGTTGGGCTTGGGCAGCCTGGAGAGGAGAAGGCTCCAGGGAGACCTTCTGGTGGCCTTGCAGGGCTTAAAAGGGTCAAGAAGAAAGCTGGGGACAGACTTTGGAGCAGGGCCTGTTGGGACAGGACAAGAGGGGATGGTTTGGGGCTGCAAGAGGGAGACTGAGAGTGGAGAGAAGGAGAAATGTTTGACCCTGAGGGTGGGGAGAGCCTGGCCCAGGCTGCCCAGGGAGCTGCCCCATGCCTGGCACCAGTGCAGGTCAGGTTGTTTGGGGCTGTGAGCAACCTGCTCTGGTTGGGGATGTCCCTGGGGGCTGCAGAGGACTGGATGATCTCTAAAGGTCTCTCCCCACCCTAACCAGTCTGTGCCTCTGCTCTGGGGATCCCTCTTCTCAGAGGAGCTGCCCTGGAGTGTGCAAGGACCTTCAGGCCCTTTCCCAGTGCTGCTCACTGGGAGCTGGGTGGGCATCCCAGCACCCAGGCTGCTGTTTGCTGGGGGGGGGGAAGCAAAAGCACAGCCAAGATCAGGCTGAAGGGGCACTTTGGGGGCAGTTTATCTCTGTGGGGTCCTCCCAGGTTGGGCTGGGTGAGCTTTGAAGGTCCCTTCCTACCCAAAGCAGGCTGTGGCTGTGATGTTTCTCTCCTGTAGATCTGACCTGAAGTTTAAACACTCCCTGGGGTATTTTTCCCCTCTGTTCAAACCCTGCAGCTCTCTCTCAGTGCTGGGGCAGGCAGAGGCACAGTTCCCTGGCCCATAGTTTCCCAAACCAGTCTCCCCAGTGCCCTGTGCTGGGTGAGGCCTGGCAGTGATGCCAGCATCGGCTCACACAGCAGTGCTGAGGCCATGGGCACTGCTGGCACTGCCAGGCACTGCCTCTCCCTGCTGTGGGGCTTGAGAAGCAGGGAGGCACTGGGCTCTGAATAGGGAATGAGTTGCAAAGGGATCAGCCTTTGATGATCTGTTACAAATACCTGGAGAGGAGAAGGCTGCAGGGAGACCTCAGAGCAGCCTTCCAGTACCTGAAGGGCTCCAGGAGAGCTGGGGAGGAACTTTGGACAAGGGCTGGGAGTGCCAGGATGAGAGACAATGGCTTTGAGCTGGGAGAGGGGAGACTGAGACTGGAGATGAGGAAGAAATTGTTGAGAGTGGGGGTGGGGAGAGCCTGGCACAGGCTGCCCAGGGAGGTTTGTGGCTGCCTCCTCCCTGGAGGTGTTCAAGGCCCTGAGCAAGCTGGGCTGGTGGGAGGTGTCCCTGCCCATGGCAGGATGGAACTGGATGGTCTTAAAGGTCCCTTCCAACCCAAGCCCTTCTGTGGTTCTCTGAGTCCTTGGCAGCTTGTGTGGCTCAAGTGGAGTAGAAAGTGACCTCTGTGGTTGGGCAGCAGGGAAGGTACTGGCAAAAAATCCCCCAAGGTGGTGTCAGGAGCTGTGGGGAGGAAGAGTCGAGTCCAAACCCCCCTGAGACAGGTGGAGAGCGAGGTGGAGTCTTCATCCCTGGAGAGTTTCATCTCTGGAGACTTTGGGAGCTCCCCTGGCCACCTTCCTGGGTGCCCTGCCCTGGCTGTCCCTGCTCTGGGGCTGGGCTGGGTGAGCTGCAGAGGTCCCTGCCGAGCCCTGCCCTGGCTGTCCCTGCTCTGGGGCTGGGCTGGGTGAGCTGCTGGGTGAGCTGCAGAGGTCCCTGCCGAGCCCTGCCGAGCCGGGGCTGCTCTGGCCCTGGGCTGGGTGAGCTGCAGAGGTCCCTGCTGAGCCCTGCCCTGGCTGTCCCTGCTCTGGGGCTGGGCTGGGTGAGCTGCTGGGTGAGCTGCAGAGGTCCCTGCTGAGCCCTCCCGTGCCGGGGCTGCAGGCACTGGGGCCCAGCTCGGGCCAGGCTGGGAGTGAAGGAGGCTGAAGGCGGGCCCCGGGGTGGCTGAGTCCTGCCCTAATTATCTCTGCAGCCCAGAAAGTGCCGAGTCAGCAGCTGGTCAGCCCTGCTGTGCCACCAGCCTCTGCCGGAGCTGCCTTAGAAGGCAGCAGCCATTCAGAGCCTGGAGTGCAGCATGAACAAGTACCTGCAACATTTATTGACCCCGGGGAGCTCAGGTAAATCTTGGGAGTGTTTGGAGTTGCTGAGGAGCAAGCTGCTGTCTCGGGGCTCTGGGGGTGGGGGGTGGAGGGAGGCGTGGGGAGCAGCGTGGAGGAGCAGCCAGCAGAGAAGTTCCTTCTCCAGGAGGCTCCCACGTGTCAGCTCTTCACTTACCAGCAGGCTGAGCTCCTCGGGGGTTGCCTCTGAAGCAGGCAAACCCCAGCCTCTGCTTTGGAGGCTTTAGGTCCACAAGGAGTTGAATTTGCCTTTGCAGTGAGGAGGAGGAGGAGGCTCCATGCTGAGAGGCAGGAGCGTGCTGGGCTGGGTTGGCTGCTGAGAAGAGCCTGAGGAGCTGCTGCAGGGCTCTGAGGCAGCTGCAAAGCATTCATCCCAGCTTTGCACTCACCTAAAGCCCAGACAGGTTCTGAAACCAGTTTTAAGGTGGTTTTAGGTTGGTTCCTTTTCTTTCACCCTTTCAGGACTCACAGCTGGAGTGGGTTTTAGATGCTGTAGAGCTTGAGAGCTGCTTTGCTTCTAGCTTGAACTTCTGCTTTGCAGTGGCCACTTGTGGCAGTGCTGAAATGCTTGGGGGGGGGTGGTGTGGGGATGGGTGTTCTGTTGGGTTCCTTCTTCCTTCCACGTGGGAATTCTTCACCCCAGATGGTGAAAGGAGTGAGGCAGGTGTTGAGAAGATAACTTATCTGGAGTGAGGCAGGGCTGGAAGATCAGGGTGGGTGAGGAGCTGAGTTGCTGCTTTTCAAGTCCATTTTCAAGGCAGAGTTGAGCAGAGAGAAGAGAAGAGAAGGCACCAGAAGGCTTCAAGTGTTGGGGTTGGTTTTTTTGCCTTCTGCCTTGCTCTGCTCATTTCAGTGTGGGAGTAGCTCCTGACCTTCACCTAGCACTCACACAGCAGATGTGGAAGTGTTTGCTGCTCTGGCTCAGAAGCAGGGGGGGGGATGATGTCCTTCGTTAGCTCAGGGTTGTTGTTCTTCCAAACAGAAGTTCAACTTTTCTTCTATAGTCATAGATGACAGACTGGGCTGGGTTGGAAGGGACCTTCAACATCATCCAGCTCCCACCTGCTCAAGGCCTCATCCAGGCTGGCCTTGAACACCCCCAGGCAGGAGGCAACCACAGCCTCCCTGGGCAACCTGTGCCAGGCTCTCCCCACCCTCACTCTCAACAATTTCTTCCTCATCTCTACTCTCAGCCTCTCCTCTCCCAGCTCAAAGCCATTGTCTCTCATCCTGGCACTCCCAGCCCTTGTCCACAGTCCCTCCCCAGCTCTCCTGGAGCCCCTTCAGGCTACTCTGAGGTCTCCCTGAAGCCTTCTTTTCTCCAGGCTGAACAGCCTCAACTCTCCCAGCCTGTCCCCACAGGGGAGGTTCTGCAGCCCTCTGATCCTCTCTGTGGCCTCCTCTGGACCCTCTCCAGCAGCTCCAGGTCCTTCTTGTGCTGGGGGCCCCAGAGCTGGAGGCAGTGCTGCAGGTGGGGTCTGAGCAGAGCAGAGCAGAGGGGCAGAATCCCCTCCCTGTGCTGCTGCTCTCCCTGCTCTGGCTGCAGCTCAGCACTCAGCTGCCTGCTGGGCTGCCAGGGACCAGTGCTGGCTCCTGGGGAGTTTGTCACCAACTGACACCCCCAAGGCCTTCTCCTCAGGGCTGCTCTCAGCCACTGCTCACCCAGCCTGGTTCTTCCATTCCTAGTTGAGTTTTTCCAGGTGAAGGCATTTTCCTGCCTGTTCTGTGGTCACAGGGAGCCTGTCCCTGCTCCTCCTGTGGATGAGCTCTGTTCTTTTCACCAGCAGTTGGAAAGGGTGGTGGGAAGGAAGAGTTGGGGATCTATTCTCATCAATATCTGCAGCGCCCTGTGCTGGTGGGAGGTGTCCCTGCCCATGGCAGGGGGTTGGAAGTGGATGATCTGGAAGATCCTTTCCAACCCAGCCCATTCCATGATTCTCTGAGTTTATGGAGCATTTCCCTGAGCAGTCAAAGCACTTTGGTGATTGACTTTCAGTCCTTGAGACGCTGAAGTTGGTCAGGGCTAACCTGGCTGCTGGCTGGGGGGCTTTTGGTACCAGCCCTTCGTTCTGTGGTGCCAAGAGCCTGGCTTTGGTAGCATCTGTGCTGTTGGGTCTGGCTGAGAGCAGACCTTAAGAAGCCCTTTTCTGTTGAGCTCTTAGGACAGTCTGAGCTGAGGTGCTGGCTGTCAGTGACTCTCTGTCTCCCTTTACAGAGCGAGGCTACGACCCCTACAACCCTGAGCTCCCGAGGCCCTCGCTGGAGGAGGAGGAGGAGGAGGATGATGGTGCCCTGCCTGCCATCCCTGACGTGACCCCTGGCATCCTGGAGCTGGAGCTGGTCAACAAAGCCATTGAGGCTGTCAAAAATGAAGTGGAGAGAGAGCAGAAGAAGTATGAGGAGCTGCTGGAAACCACCAAGGAGCTGAGCGCTTCCGAGGCCTCCGCGCTCCTCTCCGGCGCGGCCGTGGCAGCGGCCGGCGCGCAGGGCGATGCCTTCAGCTCCCTGGAGTACAACCCAGGCAGCTACAGCTTCACCAACAGCTCAGACTACAACCCCACTCCTCTTGCTGCTGCTGCTGGCCGCTCCAGCAAGTACACCCTGGAGACCTCCCGCCCCAAAGGCAGCGCCCTGGAGTACGTCCCCAAGGCCGTGGCGCAGAGTAGGAAGTACAGCAGCACCGTCACCAACACCAAGTACGTGATTGACGACTCCAAGCCTTCCACAGACCTGGAGTACGACCCACTCTCGAACTACTCGGCCAGGCTCCTGAGCAAGGCCACGGTGAAGGAGGCCAAGGGCTCCAAGAGGGGCAGGCCGGCGAGTTACGAGGAGTCCTACTCGCCGTCGCGGAAGAAGCTCTGCGAAGCGCTCGATGACGACGACGAGGTGTGTGCCAGGTTCTCCTCCTCTGAAGATGAAGCTGATGTGGACTACAAGTCAGCTTCTGTTAGCTCCCAGTCCAAAGGGGATTCTGAAAGCGAGTCCAACGATGGCCTGACCCCCCAGGAGCAGAGCTCCAGACGGGGAGGCTTCGCTCCCCTGGACGGCAAAGAAGCGGCGGCGCGGGGCACGGCGGCGGCGCAGGGCGCCGGAGACCTCCCAGGGGCGCAGAAGAACCTGGGCAAAACTGTGGCAGACAAGAATGCCAAAGCAGTGAAGCTGTCCTCTGGTAAGAGGGAGCAGGAGAGTGAAAACAAAAGCAGAGAGTCGAAGGACAAAACGAAGAAGAAGAAGTCGGAGGGTGGCAAAGCGCCTGGCCCGGCAGAGGCTGGGAAGAAGGAGAGAAGCAAAACTGCAGAGAGGGAGAAAGGGCTGAGGAAAGAGGAAAAGACAAAGGGTAAGAACGAAGAGAAGAGCTGCAAAGAGAAAAGTGTCAAAGTGAAAGCTGAAGGGAGCGGCAAGAAACCTGACAAACACAAGGCAGAAAAGGGAGAAGGCCTCAAGAAAGACAAAGCCAAGGCCTCCAGCAGCGGTTCGGGGAAGGGCAAGGGCGAGAGCGGCAGCAAAGGCTCCGGCACGGAGAAGCTGGGGAGCGGCAAGAAGGACTCCAAGCTGAGAACAGCTGAGGTGAAGAACGGGAAGGAAAGCTCTGGGCGTAAGAGCAAAGAGAAAGAGAGCAAGGCTCCAGCAGGGGAGCGGCAGAAGGGGAAGGGCAGGGCTGCGGACAAGGGAGACCCCAAGAAGGGGCGGAAGCAGAGGAGCCTGAGCCACGTCGACCTGTTTGGAGATGAGAGTGGAGATGATGATGACAGAGGAAGGCCTCTGCCAGCCACCTTGCTTGAGGTCAGCTCAGACTCGGATGGGGATGACTCTGGGTCAGACTCAGAGAGTGACAGTGGAGGGGCAAAGAAAGTGAAGCGCTCCAAGCTGGCCGAGTCCTCCTCTTCCTCCTCCTCTTCTTCCTCTTCCTCCTCCTCCTCCACGTCCGATGACATTGATTATTCCATCCTGGAGAAGGACCTGGACTTCGAGTCAGACCCCATGGAGGAGTGCCTCAGGATTTTCAATGAGTCTACAGATGTGAAAACTGAGGACAAGGGCAGGCTGGGCAAACAGGTAACGCTGCCCCGGGGGCTGCTGCTCTCACCGCCGCCTGGGCAGGGGTTTGGCCTTAGCTCAGTGCTGGTGCTGAAGGGGGAGGCTGCTGAGGGTGCAAGAATCTCACCCTTGGCGTGGCTGAAGAGCTTGCACCTGAGCTTACCTGCTGGATGGAAAGGTGCTGGGAAATGGAAGGATTTCATAGAGTCAGGGACTTGTTTGGGTGGGAAAAACCCTCCAGGATCCAGGCAGTCCCAACACCAACCCATGGGCACCAACACATGGCCCCAGGTGCCATGGCCACACGTTACTTGAGCATACCCAGGGATGGGGACTCCACCACCTCTCTGGGCAGCCTGGTCCCATCCCTGACCACTCCTCCAGCAAAGAAATTTGTCCTCATCTCCAACCTAACCCTCTCCTGGCACAATTGCAGCCCATTTCCTCTCCTGTCACCTGATCCCAGGGAGAAGAGCCCAACCTCTACCTCACTGCAACTTCCTCTCAGGGCAATGAGGTCTCCCCTCAGCCTCCTCATCTCCAGGCTGAACACCCCCAGCTCCCTCAGCTGCTCCTCCCCAGCCCTGCTTTCCAGACCCTTCCCCAGCTTTGTTGCCCTTCTCTGGACCTGCTCCAGCTCCTCCTGTACTCCCAAACATGACTTGATGTTCCCTCTGTGAAATTCAGCTGCTCTTTCTTCACTGTTGAGCACAGTTCCCACTTTAATTCCCACTTTAATTCTCACTTGCCCAGTTCAAGCAAAATAGTTGTAGGCCCCCTCAGTCTGTGGTGGGAAGCACTAATCCATGGAGAGCTTTCCCAGTAGGGACTGATTGAAACTGGGCTGGATTCAGAAAGTGCTGAACCAGGGGCTGCCACCCACCCACTGCACACAGTTGAGAGGCAATGTTGAGCTGTCAGCAGCCAACTGTGCCTCCTCTGCACTGCTTCACCTTCTGCCCCTCTGCTGCAGTGGAGTTTGCAATGGGAGGAGCAAGCCTTGGGGTCCTTCCTTGAGGGGTGAGGCTTTGCAGGTAGGTTCCTGCTCCCCCAGTGTGCTTCTGCTGGGTGGGGTTAGCCACAGGGAGTTTTGTGTCGATGGAATTCATAGATTCACAGAATGGGTTGGGTTGGAAGGGACCTTAAAGATCATCCAGTTCAAGGCCTCATCCAGCCTGGCCTCAAACACCTCCAGGCAGGAGGCAGCCACAGCCTCCCTGGGCAGCCTGTGCCAGGCTCTCCCCACCCTCACTCTCAACAATTTCTTCCTCATCTCCCCTCTCAATCTCCCCTCTCCCAGCTCAAAGCCATTGTTCCTCATCCTGGCACTCCCAGCCCTTGTCACAAGTCCCTCCCCAGCTCTCCTGGAGCCCCTTCAGGTACTGGGAGGCTGCTCTGAGGTCTCCCTGGAGCCTTCTCTTCTCCAGGCTGAACAGCCCCAGCTCTCCCAGCCTGTCCCCACAGGGGAGGTTCTCCAGGTTATCTTCATTACCCTCTCCAGCAGCTCCAGGTCCTTCTTGTGCTGGGGGTCCCAGAGCTGGAGGCAGTGCTGCAGGTGGGGTCTGAGCAGAGCAGAGGGGCAGAATCCCCTCCCTGTGCTGCTGCTCACAGAATTGTGGAGCTGGAGCTGCTGGTGGTCTGGTGGGAAGGCTCCTGGGGGCTGAGCAGTTTTGCCCACCAGGAAGGATCATTATGTGAGGGGTTCACTAGGGATATAAGTGGAGGAGAATAGAATTCCAGGGTTCTTGGAATCATTGCACAATGTTCCTGCAGGACATCCTTGTGGTGATGGATCTGAGGCCTGAGCCCTTCCCCACATCCAGCCTGCAGTCCCCTTGCTGGATCTCTGAGGCATTGTCAGGCTGGTCCCTGCCCAGAGCTGTGCTGGAGGTGGTGTTGGGCAGCTGAAAGCAGGAGAGGCTGGAGAGCAGCTGGGTGGGAAATGAAATGGAAATGAAAGGAAAAACAAACTGCTGGAGTGTGCTGGCTACAGAGGAGCAGCTGAGCTCAGTCCAAGGAAGTTTTTAACCTGGTTTGCCCCTGGGAGCCAGTTGGAGATGTTGGCTCAGCAGGAGCTGTAGCTGTGGAGAGGAGCAGGTTTGTTCCCCTGGGCTGCTCTCTACAACTCCCTGAGAGGAGGCTGCAGGGAGGTAGGGGCTGGGCTCTGCTCCCTAGGATCAGGTGATAGAAGGAGAGGCAGTGGCCTGAAATTGTGCCAGGGGAGGGTTGGGTTGGAGATGAGGAACAATTTCTTTGCTGCCAGAGTGGTCAGGGCTTGGCAGAGGCTGCCCAAGGGGGTGGTGGAGTCCCCATCCCTGGAGGTCTTCTAGAACCCTGTGGCCGTGGCACTTGGGGCCATGGTTTGGTGGCCACGGTGGGGTTGGGTTGCTGGTTGGACTGGATGATCCTGGAGGCCTTTTCCAACCCAAACCATTCTCTGGTTCTGCCCCTAGCAGTGTGTGACCCAAGGCTCTGTCCCTTTGCTCTTCCTGCAGATGTGGCTGTGGCTAAAACTGCAGAGAAACCTGACCCTGCTGTGGTGCTGAGCAGCGTGGGCAGCCTGCTGTGGTGCTGAGCAGCGTGGGCAGCCTGCCTCAGCAGCATGGGCAGCCTGCTGTGGTGCTGGGCAGCGTGGGCAGCCTGCTGTGGTGCTGAGCAGCGTGGGCAGCCTGCCTCAGCAGCATGGGCAGCCTGCTGTGGTGCTGAGCAGCGTGGGCAGCCTGCTGTGGTGCTGAGCAGCGTGGGCAGCCTGCTGTGGTGCTGAGCAGCGTGGGCATCCTGCCTCAGCAGCGTGGGCAGCCTGCTGTGGTGCTGGGCAGCGTGGGCAGCCTGCTGTGGTGCTGAGCAGCGTGGGCAGCCTGCCTCAGCAGCGTGGGCAGCCTGCTGTGGTGCTGAGCAGCGTGGGCATCCTGCCTCAGCAGCGTGGGCAGCCTGCTGTGGTGCTGGGCAGCGTGGGCAGCCTGCTGTGGTGCTGAGCAGCGTGGGCAGCCTGCCTCAGCAGCGTGGGCAGCCTGCTGTGGTGCTGAGCAGCGTGGGCAGCCTGCTGTGGAACTGGCTGAGCCTTGAGGTCCCTTCCAACCCTGACAATTCTATGTCTCTCCTTTTCTCAGTTGCCACCAGCAAGGGCTTTGTGCTAACCCAAAAGGAGACTTTGCAAGGCTGCTCCTTGAGAGGGAGCCTCAATTCTACTCAGCTTGGAATCCTTTGTCTTTTCTTTTCCAGCTGTCCAAGGAGGAGGGCACTGAAGAAAAGCCAGAAGATAACTTGACCACCTTGTTCCCTGGCCAGAAGAGGAGGATCTCCCATCTTGTCAAACAAGGCAATGTGAGTGCAGCTCTGAGCAGCAGAGGGGAAGCCTCCTTTGAGTGAGGATCTGCTGTCCTAGGCACTCTGAGGGGACCACACCTGCAATGCTGTGTCCAGCTGAGGGGCCCCCAGCACAGGAAGGACACAGAGCTGCTGGAGTGGGTCCACAAAGATGATCCAAGGGCTGGAGCAGCTCTGCTGTGAGCACAGGCTGAGGGAGCTGGGAGGGTTCAGCCTGGAGAGGAGAAGACTCCAGGGGCACCTCAGAGCTGCCTGCCAGGACCTGAAAGGGTCCTGCAGGAAGGCTGCAGAGGGACTTCTGAGGGTGTCTGAGCCAGGCCAAGGGGGAATGGTTTGGAGCTGAGGCAGAGCAGGGTTAGAGTGGAGCTGAGGAAGAAGTTCTTCAGCATGAGGGTGGTGAGACTCTGAAACAGGGAGGCTGTGGATGCTCTCTCTGGAGGTGTTCTGGGCCAGGCTGGGTGAGGCCTGGAGCAGCTGAGTCTAGTTGAGAGGTGTCCCTGCCTGTGGCAGGGGGGTTGCAGGAGATGATCTTCTCCCTTGCACCCTGTGACAGGACGAGGGGCAGTGGATATAAACTCCAGCACAGGAGGTTCCACCTCAACATGTGAGGGTCTCAGAGGTTGTGGAGTCTCCTTCTCTGGAGCCTTTCCAGCCCCATCTGGATGTGTTCCTGTGTGACCTGTGCTGGGTTCTGTGGTCCTGCTCTGGCAGGGGGGTTGGACTGGATGATCTTTGGAGGTCCCTTCCAACCCCTCCCATCCTGTGACCTGTGATCCTTTGATCTCTGAGGTCCTTTCCAACCTGAGCCATTCTGAGATGATTTTTCTTTCTCCCTGGGTTTCAGTTCCTGTTCTCTCTGGGGCTCCAGGTGCAGAGCACAGAGCAGTCAGCTTTCTGTTCCTGCAGGGGGAAGAGGGGAGGCTCAGGCAAGCTGGTTCAAGCTGGCCAGTCCAAATGAATTAATTGCTCTTCCTCTCCTCTCTGCCTAGGAAAGGTTTCTTTGCATTTAATAATTGGAAGCCCTGAGGTCAATGCAATGTGCTTTGTTTAACTGCCTCTCTGCAGCCAGCCCCTGTGCTTCGATAAGAGCCCTTCCTGCCCCAGTGAGGAGATAAGAGACTGGAAGCAAATGGCTTGGAAATTCATTAACTCAAATATTTATCCTCAGGAGGTGCCTCTGTGACAGGGACACATCTTTCAGGGCACTTCCTTCATGTGACAGCTGATGGCCAAAATGCTGTGCAGAGCTGGAGCCCCAGCAGAGCCAACAGAGCTGAGCTGCCCCCAGCCCGCGCTGGGACGTGGTGTTCCCTGCGGCATCTCAGCTCAGTGCTGCTGCCAGGCCTGCTCAGGAGCTGCTGGAAGACCTCAACTGCTGCTTTTGCATGCAGGGTGGAACCTCCTGCTTTGCTCCTGGGGCTCTCCAAGTCCACTGGTTGCTCAGTCTGGTGATTGATAACTCAAGGACTGATTCTCTGCAGAGACCCCACCTGCAGCACTGCCCCCTGCACAAGAAGGGCAGGGAGCTGTTGGAGAGGCTCAGGAGAAGACCACAAAGGTGATCAGAGACAGGCTGGGAGAGTTGGGGCTGCTGAGCCTGGAGAAGAGAAGGCTCCAGGGAGACCTCAGAGCAGCCTTCCAGGACCTGAAGGGGCTCCAGGAGAGCTAGGGAGGTACTTTTGACAAGGGCTGGGAGTGACAGGATGAGGGCCTCCAGAGAGGCCACAGCAGTGCTGGCAGGGCTGGAAGCCCTCTGCTGGGAGGCCAGGCTGAGAGAGTTGGGCTTGGGCAGCCTGGAGAGGAGAAGGCTCCAGGGAGACCTTCTGGTGGCCTTGCAGTGCTTCAAGGGCTGAGCAGAAAGCTGGGGACAGACTTTGGAGCAGGGCCTGTTGGGACAGGACAAGGGGGGATAGTTTGGGGCTGAAAGAAGGAGCTTGAGAGTGGAGAGAAGGGAGAAATGTTTGACCCTGAGAGTGGGGAGAGCCTGTCCCAGTGAGTACCAGGATGAGGGACAGTGGCTTTGAGCTGGGAGAAGAGAGATTGAGAGGGGAGATGAGGAAGAAATTGTTGAGAGTGAGGGTGGGGAGAGACTGGCACAGGCTGCCCAGGGAGGCTGTGGCTGCCCCCTGCCTGGAGGTGTTCAAGGCCAGGCTGGATGAGGCCTTGAGCAACCTGGGCTGGTGGGAGGTGTCCCTGCCCATGGCAGGGGGTTGGAACTGGATGATGTTTAAGGTTTCTTCCAATCCAAACCCTTCTGTGAATCTATGACTGAGTGAGCAGAAGGGGAGGGAGCTGAGGTCTAATTGAGTTGCTGGGGGAAATGGTAGCCAAAAGAATTGCAGGTGAGGCAGCAAATGAGTGTCCTGTCCTGCTTGCAAGTCTGTAATTACCAGGTAATAGCTGACTGCCCTCAGGTTGGTATTCAGCAGCTGGTGGCAGCATCAGGGAGCAGGAATGCAGGAGGTGCCAGCTGGCCCCCACTTGGCAGCCTTGGAAACACGGGCAGTGCCAGGGCAGCCCTGGCTGGGCAGAGTTTGGGGTGGAGGGAGCCTGATTCTCAGATTTCAAAGGTTCTTAAGCAGGAGGGAGAAGTTTGTGCTGCTCCTGCTTCTGTTCTGCTGCCAGAAAACTTCTCTCTGATTGCATTTCTGGCACCTTTCCTGCAACCTCAGTTTGGGCATCAAAGGAAGCAGATGTGTGACTTGTTTGTGCTGCTAAGGGCTGGAGCAGGAGCAGCAAAGTGCCCCTGAAGGAGGCAGAGCCTCTGTAACATTCCCTGGAATCTCATAAATACACCTGGGTGAGACTTTTAAGTAGTTACAGGAACCAGGGACCTGCAAAGAGGCTGTGGAGAGGTGGGGAGAGATCTGTGGACAAGGGGGGAGTGAGGGGAGGTGCTGCTGGCTCTTCAGGGAGAGAGCTGTGAAGCTGAGCACGGGCAGCAAAGGGGAGTGGGGAGCAGAACCATGGAAGGGGAGGGGTGGGAAGGCACCTCCTGAGATCATCCAGTCCAAACCCCTGCCAGGGCAGGGTCAGCCAGGAACACATCCAGGTGGGTTTTGAAAGTCTCCAGGGTAGGAGACTCCACAACCTCTCTGGGCAGCCTGCCCCAGGCCTCCAGCACCCTCACACCAAAGAAGCTTCTCGTCTTTCAGATGGAGCCTCCTGGGCTCCAGTTTGTGTCCATTGCCCCTTGTCCTGTCCCAGGACACTGCTGAAATGAGCCTGGCCCCTTCTTGACAGCCACCAGCAGTTGGTCACTCTTTCTGTGGCAGTAGGAGCTGAAGCTCCCTGCAGTGCCCAGGGCTGGGTTCGTGTTCTGGTGCAGGGCTGCAGGGCTGGGAGTGGTGACAGAGGATGGGACCTGGGGTCGTTCAGCCTGGAGAAAGGAGGCTGAGGGAGACCACCTGGCTCTCTATGACTCCCTAAAGGAGTTTGGAGCCAGGTGGGACTTGGTCTCTTCTCCCAAGGAACAAGCAGAAGGGTGAGAGGAGGAAATGGCCTCAAGCTGCCCCAGGGGAGGGTTAGGTTGGACATCAGAAGAAACTTCTTCACTGAAAGGGTTCTCAAAGCCTGGCACAGGCTGCCCAGGGAGGTGTTTGGATCCCCATCCCTGGAGGTGTTTCAGAGCTGCAGGGATGTGGTGCTGAGAGCTGTGGTTTAGCCCCAGCCTTGGTGGAGTTGGCTGTGGTTGGACTGGAGGAGCCCAAAGAGCTCTTCCGACCCAAACCATTCGGTGACTGTGTGGCAGGACCCAGAAGTGGGTTAGGCAGGGCCATGGCAAACCTGGTGCCATTAAAGAAGCAGTTCCCTTACCACCACCTACCAATTTAGGACTCTGCTGGGAGGCCCTGCCAAAGGCTGAATCATTGGGGTCATGGATTTTTTTGGTGGGGACTCTAAATACCCTGCTCTGGAAGATGCTTTGGGATCATCCTCTCAAACCTGTGTTTGCCAGCAGCGAGGGCTTGAGGAGGTGAGGAGAAGGGCTGCTTCTGGGGGTGGGTGGAAGGCAAGAGGGTGGGGATTGGGCATGCTGGCTCTGACCCCCTCGTTGTCCCTGCAGGCAGAGGTGCCCAGCAAGCCTGTGATCCGGCCCTACCGGCCCCCCACCGCCCAGGAGGTTTGCTACCAGAGGATCCAGCTGGCCCAGCAGCAGGCGGCACAGCTGGCTGTGGCCGTCCAGAAGGCCTCTCTCTCTTTGCCAGGAGAAAAGAAGAGGATTGCCCACGTGCCAAATGCAGCCTTCTCTGCAGCAGCCAGACAAAGTAAGGCACAGGGGACTGGGAATCCTCTCCTCCCCCTCCTCACCTCCTCCTGTTTAGAGCTCTCCTGCGCAGCTGTGAAGCCATCGGGAGATGTGGTGACCCAGGGCTGTGGCCCTGTCCCTGGAGATGTTCAAGATCAGGCTTGGTGTTGCCCTGGGCAGCCTGAGCTGGATCACAGAACTGTCAGGGTTGGAAGGGACCCCAAGGCTCAGCCAGTTCTAACCCCCCTGCCATAGGCCAGGGACACCTCACACTACAGCAGGTTGCTCACAGCCACATCCAGCCTGGCCTTCAACACCTCCAGGGCTGAGGCTTCCACCACCTCCCTGGGCAGCCTGTGCCAGGCTCTCACCACCCTCATGGGGAAGAACTTCTTGTCATCTAATCTAAATCTCCCCTCCTCTAGCTTAGATTCATTCTCCCTAGTCCTGTCTCTACCCAACACCCTAAGAAGTCCTTTACCAGCTGGTTGGAGCTGTCCCTGCTGGCTACAGGGGGTTGGACAAGATGACCTTTGTGGGTCCCTTCCAACCCCCTGCAGTCCATGAAGCTGTGTAGCATTGTCCAGAGCTCCAGTAGTGACCAGTGGAAGGTCTTTGCCCTGGGAAGTTCCCTCCTGACAAAACACCCTCATAGAGTCATAGAAGAATGGTTTGGGTTGGAGGGGACCTTTAAAGCTCATCCAGTTCCAAGCCCCTGCCATGGGGCAGGGACACCTCCCACCAGCTCAGGTTGCTTAAGGTCTCGTCCAGCCTGGCCTTCAACACCTCCAGGGAGGGGAGGTGTTCACTTCAGCCTGGTCTTTTTTGCTGTCTCCTCCTTGGAGCATGTTTACTCCTCAGCCACTCTTCCACTTAAGCCTGCAGACGTGGCAGGAGCAGGAGGGAAGTGCTAATTACCATCGGTACTAATTAGCCTTTGTAGTTGGAGGGACTCAGAGCTGACGTGGTGGGCAGTTAGCTGACAGGGTTGCCTCTTTAAACTCTGCTGACTCAGTCACCCCAAAACCCCAGCAATGAGGCATGTTTCCTGGCAGAAGGTTCCTTCATCCTTGCCTGGGAGGAGGTAAAAATCACTTAATTTGCAGCCCTTTGGAGCCTTTGCCATTTGAAAGCAAACAAACAAACAAAAATCACAGCTTGCAGCCTGGGCCTGTTAGAGTCAGGTCATCCTGGCCACCTGAAGCCCAGTGGTAGGATCTAGTTGGAGGTGTCCCTGCTGCCTGGTGGGGGGTGGGGGTTGGACAAGATGACCTTTGGAGGTCCTTTCCAACCCAGTGCATTCTGTGAATTTCAACCTAAAGCTGCTTTCTGCTTCTTGCAGGCCTGGCAAACAGCAAGACCGCTGCTGCTGGCAAGAGCCTTCCACCTTCCCATGACTCTGAGGCCCCCTCCCTTCCTCTGAAGGCTTGCACCTTAGCTGGGATGGCTTCAAAGACCACCAGCACCATCGTGCCAAAAAGGGTGGCACACGTCCCCTCCTTGCAGGTAAGAGACCTTGGGAGCCTCCTTGGGGGTGGTGTCTGCAGCCTCCCAGCTCCCAGCTGGGTGCTCCATGAAGAGGCTGATGGAGTTGGGTTTGCTTCTTCCTGTGGTTTGCCTCGACAGCACAGGGGGAAAATGAGAGGCTTGAGGAGCCAGCAAGGCTGCAGAGCTGTCTGAGGGCTCTGCTGCTCTCTGGCTGGGGCTGCAGCTGCCTGGGGCAGGGACCTGGAGCCTCTCCCCTTCACAGGGCAGGGCTGGCTGGGTGGCCTGCAGAGCTCTGGGCTGTGCTGAGGGAGAGGGTGATGGACTCTGTCCCACAGTGACCTGGCTGGGGACAGATGAGTGTGGAAGCTCCAGGCTGCTGCCAGCTTTGGGCAAAAGCCTTTCCCTCTTTGCTTTTGGCTTTGCTGTGCTTTGCTTTTTTTCATATTTCTTTTTATTTTATCTTTTCCTTTTTTTCCTTTTCCTTTGTTTTTTCCTTTTAATTTTCTCCATTTCCCTTTTCTCTTCTTTCTTCTTTTTCATTTTCTTTCTGCTTTTTCCTTTCCTTTTTTTCCTCTTCTCTTCTTTCATATCATTTTCTCTTTCCTTTTCTCTTTTCTTTTTCCTTTTATCTTTTCTCTTTTCTTTTTCCTTTCCCCCCCCTTTTCCTCCTTTCCTCCCTTTCCCCTCTTTCCCTCCTTTTCTCCCCCCTTTCCCCCCCTTCCTTTTCTCTCCTCCTTCCCTTCTCTTCTTCCCCCTCCCTTCTTTGTGTCTACAAATATCTGAGGAGTGGGTATCCAGAGCAAGGTGCCAGTCATTTTTCTCTGGTGCCCAGTGATAGGACAAGGAGCAGTAGGTGTAAGCTAGAATCCAGAAAGTTCCCCCTTAACATGAGGAGAAACTCCTTTGCTGTAAGGGTGCTGGAACCTCAGAGCAGCCTTTAAGTACCTGAAGGGGCTCCAGGAGAGCTGGGGAGGGACTTGGGACAAGGGCTGGGGGTGACAGGATGAGGGACAATGGCTTAGAGGTGGGAGAGGGGAGATTGAGAGTGGAGAGGAGGAAGAAATTGTTGAGAGTGAGGCTGGGGAGAGACTGGCACAGGTTGCCCAGGGAGGCTGTGGCTGCCTCCTGCCTGGAGTTGTTCAAGGCCAGGCTGGATGAGGCCTTGAGCAAGCTGTGCTGGTGGGAGGTGTCCCTGCCCATGGCAGGGGGTTGGAACTGGCTGAGCTTTCAGGTCCCTTCCAACCCAACCCATTCTGTGAGTCTCTGCATCCTAACCATGACTCTGTGTGCTCTGCACTGCTGCTGTGTGTAACTGTGGAGGTGTGAGTAATGCTGCTGGCTGGGCTGGGCTGTGTGGTTGTGTTTTTGAAGTAGCTCAGATCCTGAAGGTGGCCCCAAAAGCTTCAGGTGGTGTTTCCAGTACCGAGAGCTCTGTGTGTGCTGTGTTCAGCTGTGGGCAGATGCTCAGAGCTGAGGTCGTGACGCTGGGAATAAGAGGGCAGGAAGTGTGAGAGACTCCAAGCTGTGTGCTTCTGAAAGCCTGAACAGCCTCTTCCTCTCTCTCTGTCTCACCCCTAGAGCACCAGCTTACAGAGGCCTGTTATTCCCACAGAATTTGGTGCTAAAGTCCCCACAAACATCCGTCAGAGATATCTCAACCTCTTCATCGATGAGTGCCTAAAGTTCTGCTCCACCTCTCAGGAAGCCTTTGACAAGGTTGGTGCTGCTGCTTGCTTCTGCTTGGGATCCAGCTGAGCCACTGTGTGCCCAGGTGGACAAGAAGGGCACCAGCAGCCTGGCCTGGAGCAGCAGTGCTGTGGGCAGCAGGAGCAGGGCAGGGAGTGTGCCCCTGGGCTGGGTGCTCGTGAGGCCACACCTCAAACCCTGGGGTCAGTTTTGGGCCTTTGACTCCAGGAAGGGCATTGAGAGGCTGGAGCAGGTCCAGAGAAGGGCAACAAAACTGGGGAAGGGTCTGGAGAAGAGGGCTGGGGAGGAGCAGCTGAGGGAGCTGGGGGTGTTTAGTGTGGAGAAGAAGAGGCTGAGGGAGACCTCATTGCTCTCTACAGCTCCCTGAGAGGAGGCTGCAGGCAGCTGGGGGTTGGGCCCTGCTCCCTCGGATCAGGTGATAGAAGGAGAGGCAGTGGCCTGAAATTGTGGCAGGGGAGGGTTAGGTTGGAGAGGAGGAAGAATTTCTTTGCTGGAGGAGTGGTCAGGGACTGGAAGAGGCTGCCCAGGCAGGTGGTGGAGTCCCCATCCCTGAAGGTGTTCCAGACCCTTGGGGCCATGGTTTGGTGCCCATGGTGGGGCTGGGTTGCTGGTTGGACTGGATGAGCTTGGAGGTGTTTTTCCAACCCAAACAATTCTCTGATTCTTGTGACTCCAGCCTGCAGCAGTGATTAACCTCCTCTGCCCTGGCTGAGACCTTCAGAAGTTGCAGCAAAGGCAGAAAAGTCTCCTGTGGACAACCAGCTCTGTGGAGGAGGCATGAAAGAGGAGGCATTAACGAATTCTAGGCTGGGCAACAAGAAGTGCCCCTCCAGTGGGGGTTTCCCATGGGAAATCCCAACTTGCCCTGCCCTTCAGAAGTGTGCATGACCTCCTTAACAACCCCAGGGGTGGGATTTAGTCAGGGAATTCTGGTCAGGCTGAGCAGCAAACACCTCCTGGAATCAAACTGTTCAGCAGAGGTCAGTGTGTGAGAGGTGGATTGAGTCAAACTTGCTGCTGCTGAGCTGTGAAGAGCCTTCCAGCAGCAGGGAGTGGTGCAGAAGGAGTTCCAAAGGCAGAGCTGAGTATCCTACAAAAAGGACCTGGAGCTGCTGGAAAGGGTCCAGAAGAGGTCACCAAGATGATCAGAGGGCTGCAGAAGCTCCCCTGTGGGGACAAGCTGGGAGAGTTGGGGCTGTTGAGCCTGGAGAAGAGAAGGCTCCAGGGAGACCTCAGAGCAGCCTGCCAGGACCTGAAGGGCTCCAGGAGAGCTGGGGAGGGACTGGTGACAAGGGCTGGAAGTACCAGGATGAGGAACAATGGCTTTGAGCTGGGAGAGGGGAGAGTGAGAGTGGAGATGAGGAAGAATTCCTGAGGAGCATTCCTGAATCAGGAACAGTGTGGCCAGCAGGAGCAGGGAGCTCATCCTGCCCTGTGCTCAGCACTACTCAGGCCACAGCTTGAGTCCTGTGTCCAGTTCTGGGCTTCTCAGATTAAGAAAGATGTTGAGCTGCTGGAAGGTGTCCAGAGGAGGGCAACAAAGCTGGGGAAGGGTCTGGAGCACAGCCCTGTGAGGAGAGGCTGAGGGAGCTGGGGTTGCTTAGCCTGCAGAAGAGGAGGCTCAGGGGAAACCTCATTGCTCTCTGCAACTCCCTGCAGGGAGGTTGTAGCCAGCTGGGGGTTGGGCTCTTCTCCCAGCACTAGAACAAGAGGGATACAGTCTCAAGCTGTACCAGGGAGGTTTAGGCTGGAGGTTAGGAGGAAATTCTTCCCAGACAGAGAGATTGGCCATGGGAATGTGCTGCCCAGGGAGGTGGTGGAGTCCCCATCCCTGGAGGTGTTTCAGGTAAGGCTGGATGGGGCCCTTGGTGCCATGGCTGAGTTGATTGGATGGCGCTGGGTGGTGGGTTGGACTTGATGATCTCTGAGGTCTTTTCCAGCCTGGTTAATTGTGTATTCAGTGTCAGGGGAGGTGTAGCTGGAGTAACAGATGGCCTTGTTTGCAGGCCCTGGCAGAGGAGAAGGTAGCCTACGAGCGCAGCACCAGTCGCAACATCTACCTGAACGTGGCGGTGAACACCCTGAAGAAGCTCCGAAGCCTCGTGCCCAATTCCCCTACCAGTACAACCAGTAGGTACCATGGGGCTGGCTGCATATTCACAGCCCTCCTTGGCTTCAGAAGCCACCAAGAGAAACCTGCTGAAAAGGTGAACCTCCTCAAATTCAACCAGGGCAAGTGTAGAGGTCCTGCAGCCTGGGCGGGGAACAAGCTCCTTGCAGCAGGACAGGGGAGGGGAGGACCTGCTGAGGAGCAGCTCCACACTGAAGGACCTGGGAGTGCTGGGGGACAACAGGTTCAGCAGGAGCCAGCCAAAAGGCCAGTGTTGCCTTAGGATGTGTGAAGAAGAGTGTGGTCAGAAGGGCAAGGGAGGTTCTTCTCCTCTACTCTGTTCTTGTGAGGCCACCTCTGCAGTCCGGGGTCCAGTTCTGGGCTCCCCAGTTCAAGGGGACAGGGAACTACTGGAGAGAGTCCAGGGGAGGCTACAAAGCTGCTGGACAGGTGAGGGGAGACCTGCTGGGAAGCAGCTCCACAGAGAAGGACCTGGGAGTGCTGGGGGACAATCAGTTATCCATGGGACAGCAATGTGGCCTTGTGGCCAAGAAGGCCAAAGGGTTCCTGGGGTGTGTTATGAGGATAAAGGAAGTTCTCCTCTGCCTCTACTCAGCCCTAGTTAGACCACAGCTGGAATATTGTGTCCAGTTCTGGGCTCCTCAGTTCAAGAGGGACAAGGATCTGCTGGGGAGAGCCCAAGGGAGGCTATGAGGATGATGAAGGGACTGCAACATCTGTATGATGGGGAAGGGCTGAGAGCCCTGGGGCTGGTTAGTCTGGAGAGGAGAAGGCTGAGAGGCATCTGATCAATGCCTGCAAACACCTGCAGGGTGGCTGGCAGCAGCCAGGCTCTGCTCAGTGACCCCCAGTGCCAGGACAAGGGGCAGTGAGCACAGACATGAGGAAAACTTTTTTACTGTGAGGCTGCTGGAGGCCTGGAGCAGGCTGCCCAGAGAGGTTGTGGAGTCTCCTGACATGGAGACTTTCCCAGACCCAGCTGGATGTGCTCCTGTGTGAGCTGCCCTGGCTGACCCTGCTGTGTCCTGGCTGATCTCTGGGGGTCCCTTCCCACCCTCCTGCTCTGTGATTCTGTGAACATCCAGCCCCATTTCTCAGAAGCATTATGCTGAAAGGCAAACAACTCCAGGGTAGCTTTTTATAGCCTGGCAAGCCTTAATGGGCCTTCAAGAGGCAAACCCCTTGCAATGCTTTGTTGGCTCTCTGAACCTAAATGGAGATAATGCCACATGGATTTCTTTTCTTTCTTTTTTTTTTTTGCCTTTATTTTATTCTATTTTTCTTTCTTTGTGTGTGTGTGTGGAGCCCAGGCCCTTGGCCATGAAAAGAGCTCTGCTAATGGAGTAACTTTCACATGGTGCCTTCAAAGTGATAGACTCATCCATCACCACAGCAATCTCTCACACACATTAAGCTTCAAGAGACAAACCAAGAGGGTTAAGACATTTCATTATTGGCTCTCCAGAGGGTACATTAAACAATCAATTTGTGCTGTTCTTGTGAATTTTTCCCTTTTTCCCCCCCTTTTTTCCCCCCCCCCCCTTCTCTTTCTTTCTTCCCTTGGTCTCTTCCCTTTTTTTCTCCCCCTCTGTCTTCATTACCTTCGTGGCCATTAGTCAGAGCAGCTGAACTTGGGAGGTTGGCCTTTAGGAGAGGGCTGCCAGTTAATGATCAGTAAAAAGCACCTTAGCTGCCATTAGCTGATGTGCTGAGCATATTCCAGAGCCCTGAAGCTCTTCCCTTGTAGATTTGGAGGGAAGTTCTCCTCCCCCCCTCTGCGCTGCCCTGGTGAGGCCGCATCTGGAATCTTGTGTCCGGTTCTGGGCTGCTCAGTTCAAGAAGGACCTCAGAGAAGTGCTTGAAAGAGTCCATTCCAGAGCCACAGAGCTGCTGCAGGCAGTGGAACATCTCCCTTTGAGGCCAGGCTGAGGGAGCTGGGGCTTGGAGCAGAGGAGCCTGAGGGCTGCCCTCATTGCTGGGGATAAAGATGTGCAGGGCTGGAGCCAGGCTCTGCTCAGGGATGGCCAAGGACAGCACAGGGGGCAGTGGGTGCCAGCTGGAGCAGAGGGGGTGCCACAGGAACAGAAGGGGAAGGTTTCTCACTGTGAGGGTGCTGGAGGCCTGGAGCAGGCTGCCCAGAGAGGTTGTGGAGTCTCCTTCTCTGGAGACTTTCCAAACCCACCTGGATGTGTTCCTGTGTGAGCTGCCCTGGGTGTTGCTGCTGTGGCAGGGGGGTTGGACTGGATGATCTCCAGAGGTCCCTTCCAACCCCTAAGATTTGGTGATTCAGCATGGGAGCCTGGGCTGCAGGCATCTGACAACAAAGCTGCAGCTCCTGGCTGGGTGGAGTTGTGTAGGTCCTCTTCTTGCTTCTGGGCAGCAGGAGGACCACCAGCAGGCAGAACACCCAGAGCTTCCAGAGGAACTGTCCCTTAAAATGCTTGAGGAGGGGAGATTGAGAGTGGAGATGAGGAAGAAATTGTTGAGAGTGAGGCTGGGGAAGACACTGGCACAGGTTGCCCAGGGAGGCTGTGGATGCTCCCTGCCTGGAGGTACTCAAGGCCAGGCTGGATGAGGCCTTGAGCAACCTAGGCTGGGGGTAGTTGTCCCTGCCCATGGCAGGGGCTTGGAGTTGGATGATGTTTAAGGTCCTTTCCAACCCAACCTGTTCTGGGTTTCCATGAATCTAGGAGGAGAGGAGCTGACAGTGCAGACAAAGAGCTCTGAGCCCTGCCACTGCCTTCCACATGCAGAGCAGCAGTTCAGGAAGGTAAACACAATCCTTGTGCCAGGGAGTAGTGCCCCAAAGTGCAGGACTGAAGCCACTGACTCACTGGGTACCTCATCTCTGTCCTCTTTTCCTTCTTCCCTCTTCTCACTGCAGAGACAAGTAACAAGAAGGTGGTGTCCCACGAAGCTGTGCTGGGAGGGAAGCTTGCAGCTAAGACCAGCTTCACCCTGAACCGCTCAGGGAGCTTGAGAGCAGAGGATCTGACAGGTGAGAGCTGCTCCTGCCAGGCTGATCCTGAGAGTGACAGCTGCAGGGGCAGTGCTGGGCTCAGGCAGAGGGAGCAGGAACTGCTGGGATTTGTCTGGGCTGCAGCTGTGAGCTGGGCTGAGCAGAGCTGCGTGGTGAGTGGTGCAGCACTGAGCAGCCCTTCCCTTTCCTCCCTTCTTTGCCTTCCTCCCTTTTCTTTCTGCCTTTGCCTCCCTCCCTTTTCTTTCTGCCTTTGCCTCCCTCCCTTTTCTTTCTGCCTTTGCCTCCCTCCCTTTTCTTTCTGCCTTTGCCTCCCTCCCTTTGCCTCCCTTTTTCTCCCTTCTTTGCCTCCCTCCCAAACCATTCTGGGACTCCCTGGTTTTATTCCTTGCCTTTTAGCTGCAGGTTCCCTTCTGCACTTCCCATGGCTTTCAAACTGCATCAGTAACTCCTCCAAGCTGCCTCTGCTGTGTGGGGTTTTACTGACTTGTTTTTGGTCTCCTTCTGTGCCTGGCTTTTCCCTTTCACCCTCTTGCCCTGCAGGAAAGTCCTCTCCCATCTGCCTGTCAGGTTAGAAGGCAGCCTCACAAATCTCTGCAGCTCTGCAGGGCTCAGGCTCCCATTTACCAATGTCACAGTAAGGTCAGATCCCAGCCAAAGGCCTTGGCCACCAGCGCTCCTCCTCCTGCTTCACATCGCTTCTGGGTGTTTGGGTTGCCAAGAGATGTAGGCAAATTGTTGAGGAGATCAGAGAAGAGCCAGGGAGGCCACAAAGCAGGAGGAATTGACATGGAGAAAGCTTAAAAGGGCCTGGCTAGCTCAGCCAGGCAACATCAAAGGCTGCAGAGCAATATTGGGAGGCTTCAGCGCAGCAGCGAGAGAAGATATCGAGCAGAGGGCAAGAAGTTGTGACTGGGCTGTGAAATGAAACCAGCAGCCTGAAGTTAACAGCAGGAAGAAAGGCTTCTGGTAATGAATTTTTTCCTTTTAGCTAGCTGTGGGTGGCCTTTGAGGGATATTGTTTGGGTTGTCTTACAAATGATCAGCCGAAGCGCTCAAAGGGGGAAAACAGGAGAGGAAAATGCAGCACCGTGTCCAGAGCTGGGGCCTGCAACACAGGAGGGACTTGGAACTGCTGGAGAGGGTCCAGAGAAGGCCACAAAGATGGTCAGAGGGCTGCAGAACCTCTGCTGTGGGGACATTTAAGTAGGACACTGAGACTCTTGAACATGCCCAGAGAAGGGCAACGAGGCTGGGGAGAGGCCTCAAGCACAGCCCTGTGAGGAGAGGCTGAGGGAGCTGGGGTTGCTTAGCCTGCAGAAGAGGAGGCTCAGGGGAGACCTTACTGCTCTCTACAACTACCTGAAGGCAGGTTGTAGCCAGGAGGGGGTTGGTCTCTTCTCCCAGGCAACCAGCACCAGAACAAGAGGACACAGTCTCAAGCTGCACCAGGGGAAGTTTAGGCTTGAGGTGAGGAGAAAGTTCTTCCCAGAGAGAGTTGTTGGCCATTGGAGTGTGCTGCCCAGGGAGGTGGTGGAGTCCCCATCCCTGGAGGTGTTCAAGAGGGGATTGGATGTGGCACTTGGTGCCATAGTTTAGTAGTCATGAGGTGTTGGGTGACAGGTTGGACTTGATGATCTTTGAGGTCTCTTCCAACCTTATTGACTCTATGATTCTATGACAGTCTTGGAGAGTTGGGGCTGTTCAGCCTGGAAAAGAGAAGGTTCCAGGGAGGGGGTATCCACAACCTCCCTGGGCAGCCTGGTCAGTGTCTCCCCACCCTCATTGTACAGAACCTCCTCCTGATGTCCAGCCTAACTCTGCCCTGCTCCAGTTTCAAACCATTGTTCCTCATCCTGGCACTCCCAACCTTTGTCACAAGTCCCTCCCCAGCTCTCCTGGAGCCCCTTCAGGTACTGGAAGGCTTTTCTAAGGTCTCCCTGGAGCCCTCTCTTCTCCAGGCTGAGCAGCCCCACCTCTCCCTGCCTGTCCCCACAGCAGAGGTTCTTCATCCCTCTGATCATCTTGGTGACTTCCTCTGGACCCTCTCCAGCAGCTCCAGGTCCTTGTGCTGGGGGCACTGGAACTGGAGGCAATTTGGTGAGGTCTCAGAAGAGCAGAGCAGAGGGGGAGAATCCCTTCCCTCATCCTGCTGCTCACTGCTATTGGTCACTGAATCCCAGAGTGCCAGGCTGGAGGAGACCCCAAGGCTCTTGTGCTCCAACCTCTAAGGGTCCCAGAGCAGCTGAAACCATCTGGCCCAGCCCCCTCTCAAGCTAGACCTTTCAAGGGCCCAACGCAGGGGACCCCTGCGCTGCCCCTGGGAGATGCTTTGTGATGTTTACTTACTCTCAGGAGGAGAAATTACCTTCTGGAGGCCAAGAAGAAAGCATGGAGGCTCTGTTGGGGGGTGGTGGTCTGGCCTCAGCCCTGTCTGTGTGTGCAGGAGCTGCCCTGTACCGCCGGCTGAAGGGCTACCTGATGAGCGAGGAGCAGCTGAAGGAGAACGGCTACCCCATGCCGCACCCTGAGAAGCCTGGCAGGGCTGTGCTCTTCACTGCAGAGGAGAAGAAGACCACTGACTGTGAGTTCTGCTGCCTCTGGCCTCCTCAGCCTCTGCTAGATGCATGACTGGCCTGCTTGATCTTAGAAGGGAGTTCTTCCCAGGCAGAGAGATTGCCCCTTGGGATGGGCTGCCCAGGGAGGGGTCGGCGTCCCTGGAGGTGTTACAGAGGAGCCTGGAGGAGGCACTCAATGCCATGCTCTGGCTGATTAGTTAGGCTTGGGTGATTGGTTGCACTTCACAGAATCACAGAAACATTTGGCCATTGGGATGGGCTGCCCAGGGAGCACCATCACTGGAGGGGTTTAGGAAGAGACTTGATGGGGTGCTGGGTCCCATTGATGGGACCTCACTGTGCCATGGCTCCTCAACAGAGGAGAGCAGGCAGTTCCCCAAAGCCCTTTGTGCAGCTGAACAGAACAATCCCCAGGCTTTCCTCATGCTAGGATGGGGTCCTGGGTCCTCCTCTGTCTGAATTTCCTGTAGCCAGCAGCAGGGTTTCTGCTCCTCAGACACTGAGCTGAGCAGGCAGCAGGCACAGAGCACAGGCTGGGGGGAGGGGGTTTGACCACCTCTGCCACACTGCTCTGAGCATCTCTGTGGAGACTCCTTGCTGAAGTGTCTTAAGTGCTCATCCATGTTAACACCTTGTGTCTACATTTGTCCTGTGGTTGCTGAAGCAACCTGGAGGAAAGCTCCTACATGGACACTGCTGAGTGCTGGGGCTGGCAGAGCTCTTTTCTCCAGCCAGCTCCTTGTACCATTCCTGAGATCTTCCCTTCTGCTTCTGGAGTTTCCTGCTGATGTTGCAGGATCCTTGAATTTGCTCTTATTTAACTGAAGCTGTTCACTGAATCCCAGCAGGGTGAGCTTGGAAGGGACCTCTGGAGATCATCCACTCCAAACCCCCTGCTCCAGCAGGGCACCCACAGCACCTTGCCCAGGAGCACAATGCCCAGGGAGGGTTGGAAGCTCTCTACACAAGGAGACTCCACAACCTCTCTGGGCAGCCTGCTCCAGGCCTCCAGCAGCCTCACACCAAACAACTTTCTCCTTCTGTTCAGGTGGAACCTCCTGGGTTCCAGTTTGTGTTCATTGCCTCTTGTCCTGTCCCTGGGCACCACTGGGCAGAGTCTGTCCCCAGCCTCTTGCCTCCCACAGCTCCTTTAGCTCTTGCTGAGCATTGCTCAGATCCCCTCTGGGGCTGCTCTTCTGCAGGCTCTCAGCCCCAGGGCTCTCAGCCTTCCCTTGGTCTGTCAGTGCTGTGACCATGGTCAGTGGAGCACAATGGTCTGGACTGGTGCTGTGCAGGGCTGGGAATGTTCTAGCAGCTCAGATGCTCACCCTGGAGCTCACAGAGCTGCATGAAGAGCAGCAGCAGAACAATCAGCTCCTTTGCTGTGCCCAGGCTGCCCAGAGAGGTTGTGGAGTCTCCTTCTCTGGAGACAATCCAACCCCACCTGGATGTGTTCTGGGTGACCCTGCTGTGGCAGGGGGGGTTGGACTGGATGATCTCCAGAGGTCCCTTCCAACCCCTCCCATTCTGTCACTCTGTGGTCCTGTGGCTGTTTGCATCTCCCCTCCCTGAGCTGTGGCAGCAGCAGCACAGATGTCAGGAGGGGCAGGGTCTGTGCCTGCCCCCTTGGTGGCCCAGGCTGGGCTGTGAGTCTTCCCATCTCTAGATGCTGGAGACTCCTTAGGGAAAAGCTGTGCCCAGGCAGAAACTGACTGTCACTGGGAAGTGAGAAGGCACAGATGCCCTGGAAGCCAGGCTTCATTAGCTCTGGTGTCCAACACATGACTTATTTATCCTGTTCCTTAAAATAACTCTGTTAGAGCACAGCTCCTGGGCTGGGGGTGGAGGAGCCAGGCAGCAGATGTTGCTGTGAGCTGTGATGAAGCTGAAGCTGCTCACTGGGGAGTCTGGGGTGTGCCTGAGAGGTGCTGGGGGGGAGCAGATGCTGTGGGGCTGCATTGTCAGAGGGACCTGCTGGAAGCAACATCTCAGTCCTTTGGAGCTGGCTAACCACCAGAGCTCAGAGGGTTGTGCAGAGTCCAGCTGGGGGCCTGTAGCTTGTGGTGTTCCTCAGGGCTGGGGCCAGTCCTATCCAGCATCTTCCTCAACAACCTGGGTGAGGAGACAGAGCTGATGGTACCAAACTGGGAGGAGTGGCTGAGACCCCATCAGGCTGAGCTGCCATCCAGCTTTACCTGGACAGGGGGAGAGAAAAACCTCATGAGGTCCAACCAGGGCAAGTGTAGAGTCCTGCACCTGAGCAGGAACAACCTCCTGCACCAGGACAGGTGAGGGGGAACCTGCTGGAAAGCAGCTCCATGGAGAAGGTCCTGGGAGTGCTGGGGGACAGTAAGTTCTCCATGGGACAGCAATGAGGCCATGTGGCAAAGAAGGTCAAGGGGCTTCTGGGGTGCATTTAGGAGAGTGTGGCCAGCAGGTCAAGGGAGCTTCTCCTCTGCTCTGCCCTGGTGAGACCACTCCTGGAATACTGTGTCCAGTTCTGGGCTCCCCAGTTCAAGAGGGACAGAGAACTACTGGGGAGAGTCCAAGGGAGGCTATGAGGATGCTGAAGAGACTGAAACAGCTCTGATGGGGAAGGGCTGAGAGCCCTGGAGAGGAGAAGGCTGAGAGGCATCTGATGAATGTCTGTCAATATCTGAGGGGTGGGAGGCAAGCAGCAGGGACCAGGCTCTGTTCAGTGGTGTCCTGTGCCAGGACGAGGGGCATTGGGCACAAACTGGAACCCAGGGAGTTCCACCTCAATATGAGAAGAAACTTCTTTGGTGTGAGGGTGCTGGAGGCCTGCAGCAGGCTGCCCAGAGAGGCTGTGGGGTCTCCTTGTGTGCAGACTTTCCAGACCCAGCTGGATATGTTCCTGGGCCCAGTCCAACCCCCCTGCCACAGCAGGGTCACCCAGGGCAGGTCACCCAGAGCACATCCAGGTGGGGTTGGATTGTCTCCAGAGAAGGAGACTCCACAACCTCTCTGGGCAGCCTGGGCACAGCAAAGGAGCTGATTGTTCTGCTGCTGCTCTTCATGCAGCTCTGTGAGCTCCAGGGTGAGCATCTGAGCTGCTAGAACATTCCCAGCCCTGCACAGCACCACTCCAGACCATTGTGCTCCACTGACCATGGTCACAGCACTGACAGACCAAGGGAAGGCTGAGAGCCCTGGGGCTGAGAGCCTGCAGAAGAGCAGCCCCAGAGGGGAGCTGAGCAATGCTCAGCAAGAGCTAAAGGAGCTGTGGGAGGCAAGAGGCTGGGGCCAGGCTCTGCCCAGTGGTAGGACAAGGGGCAAAAGGGCACAAACTGGAACCCAGGAGGTTCCACCTGAACAGGAGGAGAAAGTTGTTTGGTGTGAGGGTGCTGGAGGCCTGCAGCAGGCTGCCCAGAGAGGTTGTGGAGTCTCCTGGTGTGGAGACTTTCCAGACCCAGCTGGATGTGTTGCTGTGGGAACTGCCCTGGGTGCCCTGCTGGAGCAGGGGGTTTGGAGTGGGTGATCTCCAGAGGTCCCTTCCACCCCCTCCCTTTCTGTGCTTTTACACAGGAGACGTTGTCCCCCCGGTGTCTGGGGTTGGGGAGGGGGAGTGGTTCTGGGTTTCTGGGGTCCTGACTGTTGCTTCTGTCTTCTCTTGCAGCCTCCTGCAGGATCTGCTGTCGCTGTGGCACGGAGTACATGGTGACAGCCTCGGGGAGCTGCCTGCGCAAGGAGGAGTGCGTCCACCACTGGGGGCGGCTGCGCAAGCAGAGAGGTACCCCCGGGCCTGCGGCTCCTGCCGGGGCATGCAGCTCCTCCCAGCGCCTGCAGCTCCTCCCAGGCCACCTCCAGGCTGGCCAGGGGCTGTGCAGAAGGGCCTGTGGGGAGAGGCCGAGGGGCAGTGGTTTGGAAGTGGAGCAGGGCAGGGTTAGGTTGGACATCAGGAGGAAGCTCTGCACAGTGAGGCTGGGGAGACACTGGCACAGGCTGCCCAGGGAGGTGGCTGAGGCTCCATCCCTGGAAACATTCAAGGTCAGCCTGGCTGTGTCCCTGTGCAGCCTGCTCTGGCTGGAGGTGCCCCTGCTGCCTGCAGGGGGTTGGCCAAGCTGCCCTTGGAGGCTCCCTCCCAACCCCATGCACTCTGTGAATCTGTCCTGGGGAGTCTCCAACTTCCTCTCCTGGTCCCCAGCAGCCCCTGGGGGCAGGATTGTGGAGCTGGATGGAGCCTCCATGAACATCCTGGGGCTGTCCTGCTGGCAGGCTGTGACAGTTCCTGCTTTTGTCACTGGGTGGCCCTGCTGCAGCTGCTCAGGCAGCTCAGCAGGGAGCTGCTGCGAGGCGGTGGTGCCGCTGGGGCTGGAGCAGAGGCTGTTCATCTCTTCCTTTACAAATGTCAAAGGAACACCAAACCTTTGGTGCCTTTGGGAAGAACAAGGGGTTTAGGAGGCCAGGTTTGGAGCATTGGCTCCAGGGAGACCTCAGAGCAGCCTTCCAGTAGCTGAAAGAGCTCCAGAAGAGCTGGGGAGGGACTTGTGACAAGGGCTGGGAGGGACAGAACAAAGGACAATGGCTATGAGCTGGGAAAGGGGAGATTGAGAGTGGAGATGAGGAAGAAATTGTTGAGAGTGAGGGTGGGGAGACACTGGCACAGGTTGCCCAGGGAGGCTGTGGATGTTCCCTGCCTGGAGGTGTTCAGGGCCAGGCTGGATGAGGCCTTGAGCAATCTGTGCTGGTGGGAGGTGTCCCTGCCCAAGGCAGGGGGTTGGAACTGGATGAACTTTAAGGTCCCTTCCAACCCAAACCCTTCTGTGACTCTGTGGCTGTGTCACTGCCCAGGACAGATTTGCTGCCTTGGTTGGATTCATTGGCAGTGAGACACTAACCTAGTTTGAGCTCTGCTGTGCTTTGCCATCAGAGCATCCAGGTGATTCTGGAGTTTGTCTGGCAGAGGATAAGGGACTTTAAATTCTTTAGCTGGCTGCATGCAGATCTGATTTCTCCCTTTGATGTGACACATCACTGCTGCTGTGCTCACCCAAGGAGCCTCTGCATGGGAGAGACAACTTTCAGTCTGTCACCAGGACTCTCCTCCTTGACTCTCCTCTCTTGTCCTTCCAGTGCCAGGAGGATGGGAAACCCATTACAGCTGCTGCTCAGGAGCTGTGGGGTCACCAGGCTGCCAGGTTGCTAAAGTAAGTGATTGAGCAACACCTTTCCTTGTGCCCTTTGTCCTCTGCTGGCAGAAGTGGTGAAGTCTCCTTCTCTGGAGACATTCAGAACCTGCTTGGATGTTTTCCTGTGTGACCTGCCCTAGCTGACCCTGCTCTGGCAGGGGTGGGGGTTGGTCTGGGTGATCTCTGGAGGTCCCTCCCAACCCCTAACATTCTGTGAGAGGAGCAGCCTGGGGATGTTGGTTGACAGCAGCTGAAGATGAGCCAGCAGTGCCCAGGTGGGCAAGAAGGGCAGCAGCAGCCTGGCCTGGAGCAGCAGTGGTGTGGGCAGCAGGAGCAGGGCAGGGATGGTGCCCCTGGACTGGGCACTGCTGAAGCCAAATGCCAGAGTCAGTCTTTGGTCCCTCCAAGAAGGACACTGAGAGGCTGGAGCAGGTCCAGAGAAGGGCAACCAAGCTGGGGAAGGGTCTGGAGAACAGGGCTGGGGAGGAGCAGCTGAGGGAGCTGGGGGTGGTTAGTGTGGAGAAGAGGAGGCTGAGGGAGACCTCATTGCTCTCTGCAGCTCCTGAGAGAAGGCTGCAGGGAGGTGGGGGCTGGGCTCTGCTCCCTAGGATCAGGTGCTAGAAAGAGAGGCAATGGCCTGAAATTGTGGCAGGGGAAGGTTAGGTTGGAGAGGAGGAAGAATTTCTTTGCTGGAGGAGTGGTCAGGGACTGCCACAGGCTGCCCAGGGAGGTGGTGGAGTCCCCACCCCTGGAGGTGTTCAAGAAATGAGTGGATGTGGGACTTCAGGACATGATCTGCTGGTCATGGAGGTGCTGGGTAGAAGGTTGGACTTGATGGTCTTGGAGGTCTTTTCCCACCTTAATGACTCCATGGTGAGAGCAGCAGGCCTGGGTCTGTTCCCTGCACCCCCCCCGAGGTGTCTCAGGCTCCTGCTGCAGTTGGCTGCTGTGGCAGGAGGTGGCAGGACAGAGCTGTGCTCCACATCCTGCTGCCCTTTGTGAGAACCCAGCCTGCTGCTGCCTCTGGCCTGGCAAACACAAGCAACTTTCTCACCCTCCTCTCAGCAAGGGAGGATTGGAGAGCTGCAGAACATCAATTGGTGCTGAAGAGCACCCCAGGGGTTTAGTTCTCATTCCTTTCCTTCCCTGCCTGGGCACTTGGTGTGACAGGGGAGAGGAGGATCCTGAGGGGAGATCTCATTGCTCTCCACAGCCCCCTGAGAGGAGGCTGCAGGGAGGTGGGGGTTGGGCTCTGCTCCCTGGGATCAGGTGCTAGAAGGAGAGGAAATGGCCTCAAATTGTGCCAGGGGAGGGTTGGGTTGGAGAGGAGGAAGAATTTCTTTGCTGGAGGAATGGTCAGGGGCTGGAAGAGGCTGCTCAGGGAGGTGGTGGAGTCCCCATGCCTGGAGGTGTTCCAGAACCCTGTGGCCCTGGCACTTGGGGCCATGGTTTGGTGTTGGGCTGCTGGTTGGATTGGATGATCCTGGAGGGCTTTTCCAACCCAAACCATTCCATGACTCTGTGATGAGAGATCAGGCTGTAGGGGGGGCAGTGTTCACTCCCTGCTGGCCTGGTTGTCTGCTCTGCCACTCAGAGCCATGGGCACAGGATGGGCACAGAGCAGTGTGGCCTCTTGCTCCTGGGAAAGTGCAAAGGCTGTGGCCCTTGAGCAGTGCTGGCTTGGGAGACAAGGAGAGGCTGTCCTCAGGGCTGGCCCAGCTGCCTTCTTGCTGTCCTCTGAGCTGCAGCTGCAGTAAGCACCTGCAGAGCCAGGCAGACCTTGGCTCTGGCCATCCCTCTGCCTGTTCAGCTTTCCAAGTGTCTCTGATGCTCACCTCTCCAGCCTCTCTCTCCTGAGAGGAGCAGGCAGAGCTTGGCTGCTCCAAGGGTGAGCTCTGTGAGAAGCAGGAGGCCCCATGCAGGCTGCTGTGACTGCTCAAGTAAGCTGAGGTTTAGGCAGGGACAAAACAACAACAACCCTGCCCTGGGGAAGAAGAGGGAGAGAGAATCATAGGACAGACTCCTAGAATCATCTCCTCTAAGACCTCTAAGCTCACCCAGTCCAACCATTATCCAGCTCTGCCAAGGCTGCTGCCAAACCATGGCCCTCTGCACCACATCTCTGCAGCTCTGAAGCACCTCCAGGGATGGGCATTCAACCCCCTCCCTGGGCAGCCTGATCCAGTCTTTGAGAACCCTTTCAGGGAAGAAGTTTCTTCTCATGTCCAGCCTAAGCCTCCCCTGGGGCAACCTGAGGCCATTTCCTCCTGTCTTGTTCCTAGGCAGCAGAGCCCAACCCCCAGCTGGCTGCAGCCTCCTCTAAGGCAGCTGCAGAGAGCAAAGAGGTCTTCCTTAGCCTCCTCTTCTCCACACTGCCCACCCCCAGCTCCCTCAGCTGCTCCTCCCCAGCCCTCTTCTCCAGACCCTTCCCCACCTTTGTTGCTCTTCTCTGGACCTGCTCCAGCCTCTCAGAGTGCTTCTTGCAGTGCAGGAGTCACCTCCCTGCAGGTCTCTCTTGAATCACCTCTGGGTGTGATGCAACCATCCCCTCTGGCCTAGAGCCCTGGCAGTGGGCAGAAGGGGCTGTGGCAGCCTCTGTCTTGCCCTCAATTAGATGTTGCTGCATCCCCACTGGAAAGCAGCCCAGTGGCACCATCCAGTTGGAGCTCCTCCTGCAGAGGGCTCCCAGGCTGGGTGCAGAGAGTGGAGGACAGCAGTGGGAGTGCCTCTTGCAGCAGCAGCAGCTTGGGCTGGTGTTGGCTTAAAGCCCTCCAGCAGTCACTCCCTGAGCTCTCCTGCCAGCTGGTGGTGGGCTTGGGATGCAGAGATGGAACTGGGGCTGCAGGCTGGGGGTACAAGTGAGGGCTGACCTGCTGGGGAGCAGCCCTGTGGGGAAGGATCTGGGAATGCTGGAGGACAACAAGTTCACCATGAGCCAGCAAGATGCCCTCATGGCCAAGGTGGATGATGGTCTGCAGGGGGGCATCAAGAAGAGTGTGGCCAGCAGGGCAAGGGAGGTTCTCCTGCCCATCAGCTCTACCTGAGTGCAGCCACAGCTGCAGTCCTGAGTCTAGTCCTGGGCTCCCCAGTTCCACAGAGCCAGGGAACTGCTGAAGAGAGTCCAGGGGAGGCTACAGAGCTGCTGAGGGGCCTGGAGCAGCTCTGTGAGGAGCAAAGGCTGAGAGCCTGGAGCAGAGCAGCCCCAGAGGGGAGCTGAGCAATGCTCAGCTAGAGCCAAAGGATGTATCAGGGGCAAGAGGCTGCAGCCAGACTCTGCTCAGTGGTGCCCAGGGACAGGGCAAGGGGCACAAACTGGAATCCAGGAGGTTCCACCTGAACAGGAGGAGAAAGTTGTTTGTTGTGAGGCTGCTGGAGGCCTGGAGCAGGCTGCCCAGAGAGGTTGTGGAGCCTCCTGGTGTGGAGAGCTTCCAACCCCCTCTGGGCACTGTGCTGCTGGGCAGGCTGCTGTGGGTGCCCCTGGTGGGGCAGGGGGTTTGGAGTGGGTGAGCTCCAGGGGTGCCTTTCCAGCCCAGCCTGCTGGGATTAATGATGTTGTTGAAGGGGGAGGGTGTGCAGGGGGCTGGCTGGGCTGCCCCCCTGCTGGGGGCTGACAGTTGGCTCCTTCGCTCTCCCTGCCAGCAACACGTCCACGACGGGCGGAAGGAGAGCCTGGATGGCTTTGTCAAGACCTTTGAGAAGCTGCCTACAACTGATGGCTACCCTGGCATCTATGCCTTAGACTGTGAAATGGTGAGTGCCCAACCACAGGGGCAAGGCACAACCACAGTGAAGCTCCCTGGGGAAGGCCAGGGGTGGTGATCCAGCTCTTGTTTCCCCTGCCGCCTTCGGGGGAGCTCTTCAGTCACACTGCTCCTGTGCCTGGCAGTTTGCTCTTGTTGAGTACTGTAAGCAAAGAATCCTGGCCTCAGGTTTGGGCCTCTCACTCCAAGAAGGACGTGGAGGGGCTGGAGCAGCTCCAGAGAAGGGCAACAAAGGTGGGGAAGGGGCTGGAGAAGAGGGCTGGGGAGGAGCAGCTGAGGGAGCTGGGGGTGGGCAGTGTGGAGGAGGCTGAAGGAGACCTTCTTGCTCTCTGCAGCTCCCTGAGGGGAGACTGGAGCCAGGATGGGGTTGAGCTCTTCTCCCTAGGAACAAGCAGTAGGACAAGAGGAAATGGCCTCAAGTTGCCCCAAGGGAGGTTCAGGTTGGACATGAGGAGCGATTTCTGCCCCTTGAAGGTTGTCAAGGCCTGGCCCAGGCTGCCCAGAGGGCAGTGGTGGAGTCTCCATCCCTGGAGGAGGTTTCAAAGTCTTGGGGATGTGGTGCTGAGGGCCAGGGGTTGGTGGTGCCCTGGCAGTGCTGGGTTCAGGGTTGGATTTGATCATCTCCAAGTTCCCTTCCAACCAAACCACTCTGTGATTCATGGCCTGGGGGCTGTGTGCCCCCCTGAGGAGCTGCAGCTCTCTGGGCAGTGCTTGCTGGCTGCACTCCATGTGCTGTGCTGTGGGAGCTGCAGCTGAGGTGGTGCCAGGCTGGGCTTGCCCTGCTCCTCTCCCCATGGCTGCTCTGTTCCTTGCAGTGCTACACCAAGCAAGGCCTGGAGCTGACAAGAGTCACTGTGATCAACTCTGACCTGAAGGTGGTCTATGACACCTTTGTCAAACCAGACACCAAGGTGGTGGACTACAACACCAGGTAAGGACTTCCCTGGCTCAGAGGCCTGCTCAGGCTCAGCTGGGGCAGTGGCTGCAGCACTTGTTTGAACTCCACTGACCAGCCCTTAGGCTGTCCCCACAGCCTAAACTGTCACACACTGGCTGGCAGGATTTGTGCCTTGGGGAACTGACACCAAGCTGAGAGGAGTGGTTGGTAAGAGTGAAGGCCAGGATGGGAGCCAGGCAGAGGGACCTGGCCAGGCTGCAGAGGGGGCTGAGGAGAACCTCAGGAGGGTCAGGAAGGCAAAGGGCAAGGTCCTGCACCTAGCTTGGAGCAATCCAGACTTGGGGTGATGAGATCCAGAGCAGCCCTGCAGAGAAGGACTTGGGGGTGCTGGGGGGGAGAAGCTGGGCAGGAGCCAGCACTGGGCACTGGCAGCACACGAGGCCAAGGGCAGCCTGGGCTGCAGCCAAAGCAGTGTGGCCAGAGCTGGAGAGAGGATCCTGCCCCTCTGCTCTGCTCTGGGGAGACCTCACCTGCAGGGCTGGGGCCAGCTGTGGAGCCCTCAAGACAGGAAGGACCTGGAGCTGATGGGGAGGGTCCAGAGGAGGCCACAGAGAGGATCAGAGGGCTGCAGAACCTCTACTGTGGGGGCAGGCTGGGAGGGTTAGGGCTGTTGAGCCTGGAGAAGAGAAGGCTCCAGGGAGACCTCAGAGCAACCTTCCAGTACCTGAAGGGCTCCAGGAGAGCTGGGGAGGGACTTGGGACAAGGGCTGGGAGTGCCAGGATGAGGGACAGTGGTTTGAATGTGGAGCAGGGCAGAGGTAGGTTGGGCATCAGGAGGGAGTTCTGCACAGGGAGGGTGGTGAGAGCCTGGCACAGGCTGCCCAGGGAGGTGGCTGAGGCTCCATCCCTGGAGCCCTTCAGGCTCAGCCTGGCTGTGTCCCTGTGCAGCCTGCTCTGGCTGGAGCTGTCCCTGCTGCCTGCAGAGGGTTGCACAAGAGGATTTTGAGGGTCCCTTCCAACCCCAAGCAGGCTGTGAGCCTGTGGCTTGTGCAGTGATGGAAGCCTCCTCTCTGCTGTTGCTGTGCAGATTCTCTGGTGTGACAGAAGAGGACCTGGAGAACACAAGCATCACCCTGAGGGACGTCCAGGCTGTCCTGCTGAACATGTTCAGTGCAGACACCATCCTGATAGGGCACAGCTTGGAGAGTGACTTATTTGCACTAAAGGTAAGCTCCAGGTCTGCTCCTGCCACCCCTCCCTGCTTCTTTCCCACCCCAGGCTTTGTTTGGTGTCTCCTTCAAGCTGTGGAACTGCTCAGCTCCAAGAAGCAGGAGGTGACAGGAGATCTTTCCTGGCTGTGAGGCAGGGAGGAGCTGGCTGTCTGTCTGTCTGCCTGTGGTGGGAGGCTCCTGTGGGTCACTGGTGGTGGCACAGCAGCTTTGAGTGCCTGGTGCTGCCCAGAGGGGCAGAGCTCTCTAGAGGTGGCTGTGAGGGTGCTGGAGCAGAGCTCTTTGGAGGGACTGAGCTCCAGTCATCCACCTTTCCCCCCTGCCAGAGACACAAGAACCCTCCCTTGGTGTCAGCATCCTTTGAGCCTGGTGCAGGAGGTTGTTTCTCCCTGAGGTGCAGGACCCTGCTTGAACTCCAGGAGGTTCCTATCCCCCAGCTCTGCAGCCTGGCCAGGTCTCTCTTAGTGGCAGCAGAGCCTGCTGGGTTCTCAGCCACTCCTCCCAGTTTGGTGCCCCCAGCAGTGTCCATGCCTGCCTGAGCCTCCCTGCCTGCTCTGCTGGGCTTTGTGCTGCTGCTGCTTTGATCAAAGTTTGGCCTTTGCTGTGTCTCACTTCTTGCTCCTCCTCAGTCAGCCTTGCACCCCTCAGCCCTCTGCTGTCCTCCCCTTGCCCACTGTGCACACAGATCTCCAGGGGCTTCTCCAGGGTGTCCTGGAAAGCTTGTGGCAGACAGGAGCTGAATCTTCAGTCAGTGCTCAGGAGCCAGAACTTGCTGCAGCCACTCTTGGCCATGCTGAAGGGGCTGTGGCTGCCAGCTCAGGGGGTGGCTGGGAGCAGGAGCTTTGGCTGCCTGCAAATCCCTTCCCCTCTGGGTGGCTCCCATTACCCTGCCTCTTGTGGAGTTCATCATCATCACCAAAAGATTATTTCCTGCTCCATCAGCAGGAGGTGGCTGCCTGGAGCCCTCAGAGGCAGCCAGTGCCAAGAGAAGGAACCCAAGAGGCAGGGAGCAGAGTGTGACAGGCCCTGGCACGTCAGCACAGCCTCCCTGACGGCCTTGGCAGGGCAGCTGCCTTCTGGCTGATGGCTGTGGCCAGCTCCAAGTGGTGACAGCTCTGCCATTTGTGTTTAAAGCCACATTAGCCTCTCTCCATCTTCTGCTTCTCCATAACTGATTGTCCCTGTGCCTGGCTGGGTGCCAGAGCTGACTGCACTCCAGCAGAGGTTACCCAGAGTTGGCAGCTGGCTGCTCAGCACAGCTCCCAGCCTGTCCCTGCTGAGCTGCAGCTGCTCTGAGGCACTTCAGAGCTGAGCTCTGAGGCTCTTAACGGTGGACCTACAGCCTGGCACCCAGCATGGCACTGGGGAGGCCACAGCTTGAGTCCTGGGGTCAGTTTTGAGCCACTCACTCCAAGAAGGACATTGAGAGGCTGGAGCAGGTCCAGGGGCAGGGACACCTCCCACCAGCCCAGGTTGCTCAAGGCCTCATCCAGCCTGGCCTTGAACACCTTCAGGGAGGGGACAACCACAGCCTCCCTGGGCAACCTGTGCCAGGCTCTCCCCACCCTCACTGGCAACAATTTCTTCCTCATCTCCAGCATGGTGACACTTTGAGAGGACAGCAAAGCTCTTCCATCTCCTGTGTGCCCAGGCATGGGACCAGCCAGGGCCTCCTCCCTCCCTCCCCCTGCATAGCTCTTATGGCAGGAGCAGGAGATCCCTGTGTCCCACTTCATCCTTGCTGGTTACAAACTTCCTGTTGACTCACTGCTGCCAGGCAGGAAGTTCCAGGGAGGTTTGCACCTCACAGGTGAGGCCTCTTCTGTAGAGGCAGCCATGACCTGCCATGGGTTAGGGGCAGCTGGACTTGCACATCCTGCCCACTTCTCTCCACCTCCTGAGAGGCAGCTGAAAGGCTGCCACCAGCTTTGTGTGGTCACCTGCTTCCTCAGCTTAGTTGTTCATTGTGGGAGATGCTCTCACAGATTCACAGCTTGCAGTGGGTTGGGAGGGAGCCTCCAAGGGCATCTTGTCCAACCCCCTGCAGGCAGCAGGGACAGCTCCAGCCAGAGCAGGCTGCACAGGGACACAGCCAGGCTGAGCCTGAATGCCTCCAGGGATGGAGCCTCAACCACCTCCCTGGGCAGCCTGTGCCAGTGTCTCCCCAGCCTCACTGTGCAGAACTTCATCCTCATGTCCAACCTAACTCTGCCCTGCTCCACATTCAAACCCTTGCCCCTTGTCCTATCCCCACAGCCCCTTCTGAATGGCCCTCAGCTCCCCTGGAGCCCCTTCAGGTACTGGAAAGCTGCTCTGAGGTCTCCCTGGAGCCTTCTCTTCTCCAGGCTGAACAGCCCCAACTCTCCCAGGACACTTCCTGCTCTGGAGGCTGAACTCTGAGGGCAGGGCTTGGGGAAGCTGCTGTGCAGGGGAGGAGGGAGGAGGTCACCTTTGGCTGAGAGCCTCTCCTGCAGGACCGGTTGGGCTGGAGCTTAACAGCAACATCCCCCAGAGCCTGACCAGAAGGTCTCCTCAGCGTGGTTAACCCTGAGGAGTGTCCATCCCTGTGGGAGGTGGAAAATCAACACCTGTGCTTCCTGCTGCCTCCCTGCAGCTGATCCATGGCACCGTGGTGGACACTGCCATCGTCTTCCCGCACCGCCTGGGGCTGCCCTACAAGCGAGCCCTGCGCACGCTGATGGCCGACTACCTCAAGCGCATCATCCAGGACAGCGGTGAGAGCCGGGGGGGCCCCAGCTCCCAGCCCACCTGGGGGTGGGCTGCTTCCTCCTCATCCTCTTGATCCCTGTCGGTTTGGTTGGGTTTGGTTGGGTTTCCTGGCGGTGGTTGGGAAGGGGCCGGCAGACGGAGGCTGTGCCGCGGGCGGCTTCGGCGTGCAGCCTGCGTTGAGGGCCAGCAGCTGCTGGCTTCTGGGCTCGGTGGGGACCAGAGGAGGCAGAGGGAGCTCTGCTGAGGCCAGGCCATGCCCTCCCTTCTCTGCCTGGCAAACTCAGATTGCTCTTCCTGTTTGGAGCATGACTTGCTCCTCTCCATCTCCTCCAGCACACCCTAACGTGCTCCTGGGGCAGGGGAGGTCTCTGGGCAGCCTGGGCCAGGCTCTCCCCACCCTCAGGGTCAAACATTTCTCCTTCTCTCCACTCTCAAGCTCCCTCTTGCAGCCCCAAACCATCCCCCCTTGGCCTGTCCCAACAGGCCCTGCTGCAAAGTCTGTCCCCAGCTTTCTGCTCAGCCCTTCAAGCACTGCAAGGCCACCAGAAGGTCTCCCTGGAGCCTTCTCCTCTCCAGGCTGCCCAAGCCCATGGCTCTCAGCCTGGCCTCCCAGCAGAGGGCTTCCTCTTGATCCCTCTCCTCCCAGGGCTGTGCTCCAGACCCCTCCCCAGCTTTGTTGCCCTTCTCTGGACACCTTCCAGCAGCTCAACGTCTTTCCTAAACTGAGGAGCCCAGAGCTGGACACGGGACTCAAGGTGTGGCCTAACCAGTGCTGAGCACAGGGCACAATGACCTCCCTGCTCCTGCTGGCCACACTCTTCCTGATCCAAGCCAGGATGCCATTGGCCTTCTTGGCCCCCGGGCACACTGCAGGCTCCTGTTCAGCCTACTATCAACCACTACCCCCGGGTCCCTCTCTGCCTGGCTGCTCTCAGCCACTCTGTCCCCAGCCTGTAGCACTGCCTGGGGTTGCTGTGGCCAATGTGTAGAACCTGGCACTTGGCTGTGTTGAGTGTCCTGCCCTTGGGCTCTGCCCTCTCTCCAGCCTGGCCTTCACCCCTCGGCCAAGGTGGTCACAGGTGCTGACCCCCACCCCTGTCTGTCTGTCCCCAGTTGGAGGGCACGACTCGAGCGAGGACGCCAGGGCCTGCATGGAGCTGATGGTCTGGAAGATCAAAGAAGATGCCAAGGTGAAACGATGACCTGGAGCCTTCTGTCTCCCTGCTGCTCCTGCTCCAGCTCCTCGAAGCAGTGCAATAAAAGCTCCGCCGCAGCCGCATGCTCCCCCAGCCCCCCGGCCGCCCGCGGCCAGCTGCAGCGCCGCAGGCAGGAGGCCGCCGGTGCAGCGCCGCAGGAGGCCACTGGTGCAGCACCGCAGGCTGCTGGGGCTGCCGGTGCAGCACCGCAGGAGGCCGCTGGTGCAGCACCGCAGGAGGTCACCAGTGCAGCGTCGCAGGCTGCTGGGGCTGCCAGTGCATCTCTGCAGGAGGCTGCCGGTGCATCGCTGCAGGAGGCTGCCGGTGCATCGCTGCAGGAGGCTGCCGGTGCATCGCTGCAGGAGGCTGCCGGTGCATCGCTGCAGGAGGCTGCTGGTGCATCGCTGCAGGAGGCCACTGGTGCAGCACCGCAGGCTGCAGGAGGCTGCCGGTGCATCTCTGCAGGAGGCTGCCGGTGCAGCGCCGCAGGAGGCCACTGGTGCAGCACCGCAGGCTGCTGGGGCTGCCAGTGCATCTCTGCAGGAGGCCGCTGGTGCAGCACCGCAGGAGGCCGCTGGTGCAGCACCGCAGGCTGCTGGGGCTGCCGGTGCATCTCTGCAGGAGGCTGCCGGTGCAGCGCCGCAGGAGGCCGCCGGTGCAGCACTGCAGGCTCCAGCTCGCTGCTCGCAGCTCCCCCGGGGCCAGAGGCTGGCTCTCAGACCCTCCTCCCTCCGCCTGAGGCATCCTCTGTGGCACGGCCCCCGTGGGCCTGGCAGGGTGGTTGTGAGTGGCACAGCCAGAAGGGACTCCTTGGCTCCTGGGAGAAGCTGGTGCAGAGCAGGTGCCCAGCTGCAGAAGGGAGAAGCTGGTGCAGAGCAGGTGCCCAGCTGCAGAAGGGAGAAGCTGGTGCAGAGCAGGTGCACAGCTGCAGAAGGGAGAAGCTGGTGCAGAGCAGGTGCACAGCTGCAGAAGGGACAAGCTGGTGCAGAGCAGGTGCACAGCTGCAGAAGGGTCCTTGTGGTTCTGTTCCAGGCTGATCTTTGTCTTGAGTTTCTTTCCAATGTAACTTCTGTTGCCTCTGTGCTGCAGCGCTGGGGGAGCCCCAGTCCTGGAGAGGAGGGGAATGGAGGAAAGCTGGGCAGGAGGCTGGGGGTGTGCACAGCAAGCAAGGGGTGCAGAGAGCTGAGGATCAAACCAGCAGGGAGGTCCTCGTGAGGTCCTAGGGTGAGGAGAAAGCTGGAGCTGCACAAGGGGGAGGCTGTGAGTGTGTTGGGAGCAGCAGAGGAGTGAAGGGGGTCAGGGAACTGTGACCTGCTGCAGCCCAGGTGACCCCTGCTGGGTGAGGGCTGGCAGCAGGCTGGCTGCAGAAGTGTCCCACCCTGCCCGGCCCTGGGGGAGCCAGGGCTGTGGTGCTGAGGTGAGGGAGAGCAGGGCTGGGCCAAACTGGGGTGCCAGAGCCAGCAGCAGCTCGGAGCCCTGCTGGGGAGGGCAGTGGTGGGAGCTGACTGTCCCTTCCCTCAGCTTCCAGCAGGGCCACAGTGAGCTGGGCTGTAGGGATCAAGGTTTTTGGAGGGACCTGGGGGCCACTCAGTCTGCAGCCAAGGGTGGCCCTGAGCAGCCTGCAGGACTCCCCAGCACTGTCCCTTGGAGCAGGGACTTGCTGCAGGCACAAGCAGAAGCAATAGGGAAAAGTGACTCTGAACTTAGTTTATTCCTTGGGTGTTTGGAGAAGAGCAGAAGACCTCTCCCTGCCCATCTGACCCCTGGGCTGAAGCAGCTGCCCACAGGGTGTCTCTGTCACTGGTGGTGAGTGGGGCAGCAGCACTGGTGGGCTCCCTGCCCGGGTGCCCAGGCTCTGGTGGTGCTGAGGGAACAATGGAGCTGGTTGAAATGGTCCCTGCTAGATGAGGTCTTGAGCTCTTCAAGCTGAGCCCCAGGCAGCTCCATCAGAGCAGCAACGACCTTGCTGCTCCCAGGTGGGACTGGCAGTGCTGGCATGGTGCTGGCTCCATGCCCCTGGCATGGGCTAGCAGGGGAGCTGCTGGCTTTTGCTTCCTGTGGGAGCTGGGTCCAGCTCCTTCCTTTGTACCCTGCTGGCAGTGCTGGGCTCCGTTTGGGGATGTGCTGCATGCCCCTTGGCATGTGCTGCTGGCCTGTCCCCACACCGTGCCCAGCAGGGCTGGGCTCTGTGCCAGGGGCAGGGTGCCCTGCTTGGACCCCTCTCTGGGGGCTGGGGGGTGCTGGTACAAGCCCTGGGAGCCTTCCCTGTGCCATTGCTGCCCCTGGAGGTGAGGATGTGGCTTCCTGTGCCAGGCTCTCCTGAAGCCAGGGGCTGTAAAGGCTCTGTTAGTGCTGAGCCCTCCTGTGATTCCCCTGGCAGCAGTGGCACAGGCTCCCAGTCTGCTGCCCTGCATTCCCAGCTCCCCCAGCACTCCCCAGGGCACCTCAGGTGCAGCTGCCCTCTGCCAAGTGCTGCAGCCACCCCCTGCCCTGCCTGGGGGCTTCCAGGTGAGGCAGCCTCAGGACATAGTGTCCTGTCCCCTCCCCATTGCCCTGCCCAGGCTGTGGGAGAGGTGGGAGAAGGATGAGTGCTTGCAGCCACGGAGGGAAGCTTTGCTCTGCTGCTGCTGCTGCCTCTTCTTCCCCTTGGCCATCCCCTGTTTGTCTTCGGCCCTGGCTGCAGGGGTGGAGCACACCCGCAGCGGCTCACAGATCTCCTGAGCTTTCAAAGCCAGCTCCTGCCCCAAGGTTCCCTCAGCACTGGAAAGGACCACCTCAGCTCCTGGCCCTCTCCTGCAGCAGCTGCTTGCCCTGGAAAGCTGGCACCTTCCTAGCATGGGGCTGGTGCCCTACTCAGGGAGCTGGTTGCTTGGCTTGATGCCATCCCCCAGGCTTGGGCAGGGCAGAACATCGCCGCAGGCTCTTCCTCAGGCAGGAGTCCTACTGTGCCAGGGGCCCTGCTCATCTCCCCGAGACTGAGACCCCCTGGAATGAGGCTTTGGGAGTGGGCTGTGGGGAGGAGGTTGCCCTGCTGGTGGGATGCTGCTGGGGAAGACAACCGCAGCCACCCATGCCGGGGTGTGCCCCGGGGGCTGCCATCTGCGGTGCCCCTGGGGGGGAAGGGTGGAAGAGCGGAGGGTTGGGGTTGGGGGAGGGCAGGGGCTGTACAGAACTGTTGTAACCTGTCATTTTTGTAACTGTTTTTAATAAAAGAGTGTTGCTGAGACACCAGCTGCCCAGCTGGCACTGCTCTGCCCACGGCCAGGGCAGGAGGAGGGGGGCTGCACACATCCCCAGCTGGGCACAGCCTGGCCAGGTCTCCCTGGAGCCATCCTCTCAACCTGCAGCTGCTGTTACCTCTTCCATGTCCTCACAAAGTGGCTCTGCAAGAGCCCAGCCTGCCCCCAGAACTTCTCATTGGCTTCACAGCCACTGGTGCCAGTTTGTGTGGAACAAGAAGAGTGTGGCCAGCAGGGCAAGGGAGGTTCTTCTCCCCTGCTCAGCCCTGGGGAGGCCACATCTGCAGTCCTGGGTCAGGTTCTGGGCTCCCCAGTTCAGGAGAGACAAGGAGCTGCTGGAGAGAGTCCAGAGGACAGCAGAGCTGCTGAGGGGCCTGGAGCAGCTCTGTGAGGAGCAAAGGCTGAGCCCTGGGGCTGAGAGCCTGCAGCAGAGCAGCCCCAGAGGGGAGCTGAGAAATGCTCAGCAAGAGCTAAAGGAGCTGTGGGGGGCAAGAGGCTGGGGCCAGACCCTGCTGAGTGGTGCCCAGGGACAGGGCCAGGGGCACAAAGTGGCAGCCAGGAGGTTCCACCTGAACAGGAGGAGAAACTTGTTTGTTGTGAGGGTGCTGGAGGCCTGGAGCAGGCTGCCCAGAGAGGTTGTGGAGTCTCCTTGTGTGGAGAGCTTCCAAACCCCCCCTGGCCATTGTGCCCCTGGACAAGGTGCTGTGGGTGCCCTGCTGGGGCAGGGGCTTGGACTGGATGGTCTCCAGAGCTCCCTTCCAACCCAAACTGTGCTGAGGCTCTGTGCCTCTCTGTGCCTCATCAGCTCACTGGGGTCAGCCAAGGAGCTGGAGGCAAGGGGCAGAACCTGGTGCCACTTGGCAGCTGTGAAAGGCCAGCCTGGGGCTGCCGGATGAGCTGATGCCTGTGGTGGTTCCTGGGGTGCTCTGGGCCATATCCTTGCTCTGTTCCCACCTTGCCCCCCATGAAGTGCCCTGAGCTGCTGAGCAGCAGCTGGACAGGTCCTGGCTTCTCTTGCCTCTGTCCTGGAGCCAGGGCAGAAGCTAAGCAGTGCTGGCACAACCCTTGGCATCCTCCCAGTGCCTGAGCTGGCTCCTCAGGAGAGCCCAAATCAATCTCACAAATGGGGCAGGAACTGAAGTGCCAGGAGAAGGAGCTGAGTCAGCAGGGAGGAAGAGGTGAAGGTAAAAAGTTCAGATAGAGAAATAATGAGCTGTGAGATGACCTCACTGCAAGGCTTTGGCTGAAGCTGCTGCTGGTGGCCTGCTGATGGCAGCGGCTCCTTGGGAGGCTCTCGCAGGCGCCTGGGGACTCTGCCACCTTCACACAACCATAGACTCACAGAAGGGTTTGAGTGGGAAGAGACCTTCAAAGCTCACCCACACCAACCCCCTGCAGCCAGCAGGGACATCCCCAACCAGAGCAGGCTGCTCACAGCCCCAAACAACCTGACCTGCACTGGTGCCAGGCATGGGGCAGCTCCAATGTCCCTGGGCAGCCTGGGCCAGGCTCTCCCCACCCTCAGGGTCAAACATTTCTCCTTCTCTCCACTCTCAAGCTCCCTCTTGCAGTTCCAAACCATCCCCCCCTTGGCCTGTCCTAACAGGGCCTGACAAAAAGTCTGTCCCCAGCTTTCTGCTCAAGGTTCTGGACCACCTCCAGGCATGGGGACTCCACCACCTCCCTGGCAGCCTGTGCCAAGCCCTGACCACTCTGGCGGCAAAGAAATATTCCCTCCTCTCCAACCTAACCCTCCCCTGGTGCAGCCTGGGGCCATTTCCTCTTGTCCTGTCCTTAGTCACTTGGAAGAAGAGGCCAGCAGCAGCCTCTCTCCAACCTCCTTTCAGGAGCTGTAGAGAGCAAGGAGGTCTCCCTCAGCCTCCTCTCCTCCACACCAACCACCCCCAGCTCCCTCAGCTGCTCCTTCCCAGCCCTGTTCTCCAGACCCTTCCCCAGCTTTGTTGCCCTGCTCTGGCCCTGCTCCAGTCCCTCAGTGTCCCTCACCCTGCAGTGCCCAGCCCTGGGTATTGATCTGTGGAAATAGCCTCTGGCCTCTGGCCCAGCCTGAGCTCTCTACCAGCAAATTGGTGCCACTGGGCTGGCTGTGTCCTCAGAGCTGCCAGGGGTACAGTGACCTGCTGGGTCCCTGCTGGCACCCGAGTCCCTGCCCTGCTCCTGCCTCTTGTTCTGCAGGGCTGCTTCTCTCCCTGCCCAGGGCTCCACTCTCCCCATTAGGGTGGGGAATTTCCAGCTCCAAATCAAAGATTCACAGAGTGGGTTGGGTTGGAAGGGACCTGGAATGTCATCCAGTTCCAACCCCCTGCCACGGGCAGGGATACCTCCCTCCAGCCCAGGCTGCTCAAGGCCTCATCCAGCCTGGCCCTGAGCACCTCCAGGGAGGGGGCAGCCACAGCCTCCCTGGGCAGCCTGTGCCAGTGTCTCCCCACCCTCACTGCCAAGGATGGTGCCAAGCAGCCCAGAGGGCAGCAGCTGGTTGGTTGTAAAGGTCTGGGGAGGGGTGGCTGAGTTTTTGGTTGCTGGAGGTGAGTGCTGGGTGCTGAGGGCATCACTCATTTCTGGGGGGCACACGGGAGGGCAGAAGCCAGGGTTGGAAGCTGCATTGCCCAGTCCATCCTCTGCCATCACTCCTGCTGCTGTCCCAAGCTGGGGACAGTAATGGGAGCCTGGGGAGATGCCACCTTGAGGCCGAGGACAGCGCAGGGTCAGCTCCCAGGCTGAGAAGCTCCCCTCCCCCACCCCAGCCCCGTGCTGCAGGAAAAGCTCCCAAATCTGGGTGATTTTCTGAACAAATGGAGCTTTGTGGCTGCTTGGCCGCTTGGAACCTGGCACCAGAGCCAAGGTGAGAGCCAGGCTCAAGGTTTAACCCTTCCCTGCGAGGGCAGCAGCCAGCACATGGCATCTGGGCACCCCTGCCCCGGGGCAGCTCCCACCAGGGGCTTCTGCCCCATCCCCAGGGGGTATGGGGACCGTGGCTGCGGTGCCCAGTGGAGCATCCTCTGCCCTGGCACTCGGCTGTGGTGGCCTCCTGGTGCTGGCTTAATTGCACCGGGGTGGGGGTTGAGGGGGGGTTGGGCTAATGGCAGGGGGGATTGATTGGTAAAATGTCACCGTGCCTGGCTGCTGTTGCCAGGGTGACCTCTCTGCCACGTTCTCGGTTTCCGGGGGCCCACAGCCACCCCCCTCCACATGTCCCTGCGTGGGGGGGGGGACAGCAGGGTGGGATGTGGAAAGCTCTTTCCTCCCTCCGCATCCAAGCCGCTGCTGCCGGAAGCGGTGAGCGGCTGCGGAGGCTGAGCCGGGACCGGGAGGGCTGGGCTGGGACAGGAAGGCTTGGGGATAGGGAGGGATGGGGAGGGATGGAGCTGGGGGTTGGAACTAAAAGAGAGAGATTGAGAGCGGAGAGAAGGAGAAATGTTTGACCCTGAGCGTGGGGAGAGCCTGTCCCAGGCTGCCCAGAGAGCTGGGAGCTGCCCCATGCCTGGCACCAGTGCAGGTCAGGTTGGTTGGGGCTGTGAGCAACCTGCTCTGGTTGGGGATGTCCCTGCTGGCTGCAGGGGGTTGGACTGGGTGAGCTTTGAAGGTCCCTTCCCACCCTGCCCAGTCCATGGCTCTGATTTCCATGTGCCACCACTCACCATCTCCACATCACCTCTGACAGCTCCTTCCCTTGGGCAGGGTCTGGGTGAGCTTCTCCCCTCCCTTATCAGGAGAGGAAAGCCCCAGGGTGGGGATGCTCCCAAATCCACTGCCACAGGTTGGGTGCTGACCACTGTCCCCCCACATGGGGACTCAGGGCCATGGGATGTGGTGCAGCTGCATCACTTATGGACCTCCAAGGAGTCACTCCCTGCAGGAAATGCTTTATGGACTCTTGGGCCAGCAGTTGGCTAATTGCCTCCGGCAGTCAGTGCTTAATTGCAGCAAGCAATTAATCTAATGATGGCTAATGAAGGACCACTGTGGTGGGGCCTCTCTGAGTGACACTGGGGTGGGAGAGCAGGGAGAGACTGGGGTGAGTGTGGGATGGGATGAGTGTGGGGAAGGGTGGAAGAGCTGGGAGCTACTGGGATGAGTGCTGAGTAGGATGGGAGAGCTGGGAGTGACTGGGATGAGTGCTGGGAGGGATGGGAGAGCAGGGAGAGACTGGGTTGGGTGGTGGGAGGGGTGGGAGTGCTGGGAAGCACCATCTCATTAGCTGCTGGCACTAACAAGGCAGCCACAGCCCCAGGGGGATTTGCAGTCCCAGAGCTGTCACCCTGGGGCTGCTGGGAGGCAGTTTGGTTCTTCTGTGCCTTCAGCCTCTTCCTCCTTGCCTGCTCTTACCTTCCTTGGTCTTCAAGGTACTGCCTGAGCCCCACTGAGCTGCTGCCAGACCCCAGGGGCTCTGGGGCACACTGAATGCTCCCCAGTGACCCCAGTTCAGCCCCAGTGCTGCCACAGTCTGCCTGCTCTCTGCCTGAGCACTGCCCTGCAGGTGCTGGTGCCCACCCGTTGCCCTCAGATCCAGCCTGGCACCACCTGCTTGTCCCTGGGCAGGTGGTGGGGATGCCCTGGCCATGGCAGCCTGGGCACATCTCATGGGAACAGCTGCGGCAGAGGCAGCTCCGGGTGGTTCGGGAACATAAATCAGGGCAGGTTTGGAGCTGCCAGCGCGGAGGGGGAGCCCCGGGGGGGGGTGCCCAGCGAGTGTGCCCCGGCAGCGGGCAGGGAGAGGCGGGCAGGCAGGGCTGGGGGCGGGCAGGGCCCTCTGGGGAGGTCAGGGCTGGAGGTGTGGCGTGGGCAGTGCCCGCGGTCCCTGGCGGGGCAGGACGGCTGGCAGCGGCGCTGGGAGCTGCGGCGGCAGGAGCTCGGCGGCTGCCGGCGGGGCCGCGGGCAGCGCTGGGGCAGGTAGGGGAACCCTGCGGGGTGCACGGCGCAGCGGCATCCCCCGGCTAAGGGCAGCGGGTCTCCATCCTCCTCCTCTCCTTCATCCTCACTTTGGGACACCAGTCTCCTCTTCCTCATCCTCACTTTGGGGTACCAGCCTCCTCTTCCTCCTCACCCCCACTTTGGGGCACCAGCCTCCTCCTCCCCTTCCTCCTCATCCTCACTTTGGGACACCAGCCTCCTCCTCCTCCTCCCCTTCCTCCTCATCCTCACTTTGGGACACCAGCCTCCTCCTCCTCCTCCCCTTCCTCCTCATCCTCACTTTGGGACACCAGCTTCCTCCTCCTCCTCCCCTTCCTCCTCATCCTCACTTTGGGACACCAGCCTCCTCCTCCTCTTCGCTTTGGGGCACCCATGAATGCCAGCTGGGATCTGAATGGGCAGTGGGGGGGGTGGGGTGTCAGGGGGTCTCTTGTCCCTTTGAGCTCCTTTGGGACTCTCTTGGGAGCTGCCCCTCTGTCTGTGGACCCCGGGAAGAAGAGAGGGGTCCTGGAGCAGCCCCTCTGTTGCTTCGGGTGGATGCTGGGCACGGGGCGGGGTGGGGTGGGTATGTTTTGGGGCTGGGGGAGACACCTTTTCACCTGGAGTCCCATCGAAAGAGGTGGAAAAATAGGACAGGGAGAGGGAAGCTCAGGGCCTGGGCATGTCCCGGGAGCTGGGGACGGAACCCCGGGAGAGGTTAATGAGCTGGGATCCACCCGGGCGGGCGTGGGGGTGTTTCCGGCGTGACGAGGGCAGGAGGAGGCGTGAGCCACCCGACCGAATCATCACCCCCCCGGCTGCTAGCTGTCCCCATGGGGCTGAGCTGGGGGTGATGCCAGAGCCGTGGGAACTGGGGTTAGGGGGGTGGGAGGTGGGAGGGGTGTGCCCCCGGGGCGGTGGAGCAAGGGCTGGGGTCCCACTGGGATGCTGCGATCAGGTGAAGAGCAGCACCGGCAAGGTGAGGTCAAGGGGATGGGGGGGAAGCCCCTCCCCGCCCCCCTCTGGTCCCCCCCCTCTGCTCCCACCACCCTTTTATTTTGTCTGGCAGGGAGCAGGAAGGTGCCCAGAGTCCTCTGGCTGTGGGCACTGGGGGTGCTGGATGCTCCCAAGGAACCCAACACATCTCACCCTGCTTCCTGCCCTGAGCCACAACTTGCCATCACCCAGAGGGTTCAGGAACAACCCCCATGGGCTCTCCCAGGGCTGGCACCAGGCTCTGTGCTTCACCAACCTGAACCCCCCTGGCACTGTGCCCTCTCCAGCTTAAAGCCACACAAAGCTCTCCCCCTCCTCCCCCCCAAAGTGCTTCTCTGGGGGGGTGAGAAACCCAACCTGTGGCTGCTCCACAGCTGGAGCCCTCGGGGGGCAGCAGGACCGAGCTGTTCCCTGGCAGCCCTGCTGGCACTGCAGGTTCTTCCTGGGCACCGAGCTGCAGGCACAGCCTGGGGGTTATAAATCACTGCAGCTGCAGGTGAGCTCTGGAGGTCAAGGATCTCTTGTGCCTTTGGCCATTGTTGGCTCTTTCTGGCCGTGGGAAGCCCCAGGCTGGGGCCAGGACAGGGCTTGGCTGCCTGCTGGCACGGCTGCTGCTGGCAGAGAGCCCTGGCACCTGCTGCCAGCCCCTTCCCGCCTGCCCAGGCTGCGATTTTGATGGCTAATTATGCTCTGAATCACTCTTCCTTGCCTTTTAACCCTCTTCCTCCTGCTCCTGGGCTCTGGCAGATCTTCTCCCAGCTGCCTTCACCTGGGGCTCAGCTCCACAGAGGGTCCCACGTTTGCCAGCTGCAGGTGGCTGGTGGCTGTGCCTGCCATGGCCCAGGAACAGGCTGCTTGGAGCCAAAGGGTGGCACACGGGGGGGGTAACAATGGGCTGAGAGGTGCCAGCTGCAGCAGGGGCATTGTGGATACTGAGAGCAGGACATGAGAGCAGCCCTGGGGGAAGGACTTGGGAGTGCTGGGGGGTGAAAAGCTGGACAGAAGCTGGCACTGAGTGCTGCCAGCCCAGCACCAGCCCTGTCCTGGGCTGATGCCCAGCAGTGTGGGCATCAGGGGCAGAGAGTACTGGGTCCAGTCTGGGCTCCCCAGTTAAAGAGACAAGGAGCTACTGGAGAGAGTCCAGTGGAGGCTCTGAAGATGCTGAAGGGTCTGGAGAATCTCTGTGAGGAGCAAAGGCTGAAAGCCCTGGGACTGGAGAAGAGCAGCCCCAGAGGGGAGCTGAGCAATGCTCAGCAAGAGATAAAGCACCTGTGGGGGGCAAGAGGCTGGGGCCAGACTCTGCTCAGTGGTGCTCAGGGACAGCACAAGGGGCAAGGGGCACAAATTGGCACCCAGGAGGTTCCAGCTGAGCAGGAGGAGAAAGTTGTTTGGTGTGAGGGTGCTGGAGGCCTGGAGCAGGCTGCCCAGAGAGGTTGTGGAGTCTCCTGGTGTGGAGAGCTTCCAACCCCCCCTGGGCACTGTGCTCCTGGGCAAGCTGCTGTGGGTGCCCTGCAGGGGCAGGGGGTTGGTCTGGATGATCTCCAGGGGTCCCTGCCCACCCTCCATGCTGGGATTCTGGGGTTCTGTGACTGTTCAGCATTGCAAATCTCTGTGGCTGTCCTGGTTCCTAGATCCTGGCAGTGGTGGCACCATGGCTGAGCAGGACCCAGGCCCAGGCTGCCCAGCTGGGAAGCAGGAGCTGCCAGGTCAGTCTGCAGCGAGGGCATTTGGGGGTTTTGCTCTTTAGAGAGTTCATGAAAAGGCTGAGGGTGGGGCTGGGCTGGGGGGTGGGGAAGAAGCAGCTTTGGGGTGAGATGGTGTGGGCTGACCAACAGCTGGGGTGTGGGAGATGGGGAACACTGCTGGGATGCCCCTGGCTGGGCAGCATCTGCACTGGAGCAGCAGGAGAGGAAGGAGCAGTCTGCAGCACGGTCTTGGAGCAGAAGACTTCACCTGGCCTGGCTGTACCTTAAACCCACAGCTCAGCCCAGATGGTCAGCCTGAGGCTCAGAGAGGACACAGCAGTCCTACAGCTCTGGAAGCTTCTGGCCTCCTGCTCCACCTTTTGTCCACCCCAGGGAGCCACCTCTGTCCCAGCTGTACCTCCAACAGCTCTCCAGGTGGACAGCACAGTTCACCAGGAGCTCAGAGGCACCACCACTTGTCCTTGGAGGCCAGGGGGTGGTGGCCAGAGGCTGGCTGGTGACAGCTGGCAGCCCCCCACTCGCTTTTGCAGCCTTCTCCTGGGAGGTGAGGGCCAACGACCGCAGCTACCACAAGCAGTTCAAGAAGAAGTTTGCCTTCTGCCTGACCAAGAAGAAATACTCAGTGAGTCCACCTGGGCCACTGCTGGGCCACTTCTTTTGCCCTGATTCCCGAGCTGGTGGTGGTTGGGGATGAGATGAGAGGGACCCAGGAGGCTGAAGAGTGCCAGCAGGGAGGCTGCTTCCTACCTGCTGCCCTGGATGCCCTAGGGGGGAGAAGTTTTGGTCTGGTGGTTGAACCAAAAGGAAGGTTTTTGGGGGGGAAGATTTGGTTGAACAAAAGCAGCTGGGGATTTTCTCCAGCTGGACAATGACCACTTGGGTGTCCCTGGCTCTAGAGCAGCAGAAGCCCTTTGCTCTAACAGCTCTCTCCTCTTTTCCCTCGGGCTTGGGCAGCCAGAGGCAGTTGGAGTGGAGAAGATCCCAGATCCACCAGGAGGTTTCTGGTGTTTTCCAAACACATCCTTGAAGCCATCAGGGTTGGACCCCTGCTGTGGGGCTGACTCTGCCTTTCTCCTGCAGGGCAATGCCATTAAGACAGCCAAGTACAACATCCTCACCTTCCTGCCTCTGAACCTCTACGAGCAGTTCCACCGGATGGCCAACGTCTACTTCGTCTTTGTCATCCTCTTGCAGGTGAGGAGGGCACCAAGGTAAGAGCTCTCTAGGCAGCCTCACCTCCAGGCAGGGGGGCACTCCAGAAAAGGAGGCTGTGGAGGAGGAGACTCTGCTCTGCAGTGGTGTCCAGGTGGTGAGGAGGGCACCAAGGTAAGAGCTCTCTAGGCAGCCTCACCTCCAGGCAGGGGGGCACTCCAGAAAAGGAGGCTGTGGAGGAGGAGACTCTGCTCTGCAGTGGTGTCCAGGTGGTGAGGTGGGCACCAAGGTAAGAGTGAGCACAGGTGAGGCTGTCCAGAAACCTTCTGGTGGCCTTGCAGTGCTTCAAGGGCTGAGCAGAAAGCTGGGAATAGACTTTGGAGCAGGGCCTGTTGGGACAGGCTAAGGGGGGATGGTTTGGGGCTGCAAGAAGGAGCTTGAGAGTGGAGAGAAGGAGAAATGTTTGACCCTGAGGGTGGGGAGAGCCTGTCCCAGGCTGCCCAGAGAGCTGGGAGCTGCCCCATGCCTGGCACCAGTGCAGGTCAGGTTGTTTGGGGCTGTGAGCAACCTGCTCTGGTTGGGGATGTCCCTGTTGGCTGCAGGGGGTTGGACTGGGTGGGCTTTGAAGGTCCCTTCCCACCCAAACCACTCTGTGACTCTATGAACTCTGAGGAGTTTAACCTCTGTTAAGTTTGGCTGCTTCAGACCAGCTGGGTTTGGATGTAAGCAAAGCTCAGGCAGACCCCAGCTGAGCAGAACCCTCCACCTCCAGCAGCCACCTGCAGCTCAGAGCTGCTGAGCTGCTTCTCAGCTGGGCTCCTGCCCTCCTCCGCTGCTGACTGGGAAGGGACACTGCGAGCAGGAGGTCACCTCAAGTTACTCAACCACCCCAAGTGTCCCAAGTGGGATGAAAGCTGTGTCAGGAGTGTCAAATTCTCCTTCCCTAGACCATCCCTGAGATCTCCACGTTGCCTTGGTACACTCTGCTGTTCCCCCTGGGCTGCCTTCTCACCATCCGGGGGCTGCGAGACCTGATCGATGACATCGTGAGTAGGGCTTGGAGCCGAGGGCTGGGGGGGCTGAGGGCAGGGAGGGGTGGGGGGAGATGGTCAGGAGGGTTCCCATCTTTGCTGTAGGGTGAAGTGGAAAGCTAGGGAATTGTGCTTGGTCTCTTCTTCCCGGGCAACCAGCACCAGAACAAGAGGACACAGTCCCAAGCTGTGCCAGGGGAGGTTCAGGCTGGATGGTAGGAAGAAGTTCTCCCCAGCAAGAAAGATTGGCCATGGGAATGTGCTGCCCAGGGAGGTGGTGGAGTCCCCATCCCTGGAGGTGTTCAAGAAAGGACTGGATGTGGCACTTGGAGCCATGGTTTAGCTGTCAGGAGGTGTTGGGGATTAGGGAATAGGTTGGACTGGATGATCTCTGAGGTCTTTTCCAGCCTGCCTGATTCTGTGGTTTTTAACACCTGAACCAACATTCCCAGGCTGGTCCCCAGAAATACCTTGGTGGAGTATGGAATGGAATGGAATAGAATAGAATTAACCAGGTTGGAAAAGACCTTTGAGATCATCAAGTCCAACCTCTCACTCAGCACCATCCAATCAACTCAGCCATGGCATCAAGGGCCTCATCCAGGCTCTTCCTAAACACCTCCAGGGATGGGGACTCCACCACCTCCCTGGGCAGCACATTCCCATGGCCAATCTCTCTGTCTGGGAAGAACTTCTTCCTCACCTCCAGCCTGAACCTCCCCTGGTGCAGCTTGAGACTGTGTCCTCTTGTTCTGGTGCTGCTTGCCTGGGAGAAGAGACCAACCCCCACCTGGCTACAACCTCCCTTTAGGGAGCTGTAGAGAGCAAAAAGGTCTCCCCTGAGCCTCCTCTTCTCCAGCCCAAGCAACCCCAGCTCCCTCAGCCTCTCCCCACAGGGCTTGTGCTAGGCTCTTTCCTAATCAGGAGGCATCTTCTGGTGGCTTCAGAAAGGAGATACTGCCCCAGGGCTGAGGAAACAAACCATGGTTGGTCTCATGGAATGAAGAAGACTTCTGGCTTCTCTTTTTCTTTCTCTCCTCTGGGCAGGGTCGTCACCAAAGTGACAGAAACATCAACAGCAGGCCCTGTGAAATCCTCTCTGGGAAGAGGTGAGAGGCTTTGGGAGACTGTCTCTGAGTTTTCCAGGGCTGCATGGAATGTTAGATTGTCTGAAGTGCTGAGCACCCTTGAGCACAGCTGCTGAGAGGGAGTCTGGTGGGACTGAGATGGGGTTTGGTGGGAGTGAGAGGGTTTTGGTGGGACTACCTCTGACTCTGCAAACTCCCATCAGCTCCCAGCCACCTGCTGCAGGTCCAGCTGGGCAACCTGTTCCAGAGCCTCACCACCCTCTACTGAAGAACTTCTTCCTCAGCTCCAGTCTAACCCTGCTCTGCCTCAGCTTCAAACCATTCTCCCTTGCCCTGTCTCTGAGACACCCTCAGGAAAAGTCTCTCTGCAGCCTTCCTGCAGGATCCCTTCAGGTCCTGGCAGGCAGCTCTGAGGTCCCCCTGGAGCCTTCTCCCCTCCAGGCTGCACAGCCCCAGCTCCCTCAGCCTGTGCTCACAGCAGAGCTGCTCCAGCCCTGGGATCATTGTGGCCTCCTCTGCGCTCCATGAAGAAGCTGGGACAGACACAGGCTGCTGCAGGGGGCACAAACCACCTCTGTCCCCATTCCCTCTGCTCTGTGAGGTGGTAAATTCCTCCCCCTCCCCCTGCCCCTCCTGCAGGTTCCGCTGGCAGCAGTGGCGCCACATCTGCGTGGGGGACATCGTTCGCCTGCGCAAGGACAGCTTCGTCCCGGTGAGGAAGGGCCACCAGGGACAGGGGGAGGCACTGGGGGGGTTGGTTTTGAGGAGCAGGGTCTCAGCAAGCTGCTCTCTCCCCACCTTTTCTGCCCTTCAAGGCTGACATGCTCCTGCTGTGCAGCTCGGAGCCCAGCAGCTTGTGCTACGTGGAGACAGCTGAGATCGATGGGTGAGGCACAGAACCCTGGAGCTGTGGAGCCTGGGGGACACCTGGGAGCTCAGCAAGTTCAACCTCTGGCCTGGAGCTCACATTCCCAGCCCTGCTGCTGAGCCACTGCCTCTAAACCACAGCCCCAAGTGCGGCACCCATGCAGCTTTCACATCCCCTCCAGGGATGATTTCCACCACCTCGGCTTTCAAAGCCCTCCAGGGATGGGGACTCCAGCACCTCCCTGGGCAGGCTCTGCCAGTGCCTGAGAACCCCTTCTGGGGAGATATGCAACCTGAGCCTCCCCTGAAGGCAGGGCAGGGACCTCTATTGCCATGGGGATAAAAGGGGCAGAGACATCCCAGCCAACAGCTGCAGCCCCCAGCCCTGGGGAACCCCCAGCAGTAGAGGCTCAGGCATGCTGCGAGGCCAGCAGAAACCATGGGGTGTGAGGGATCCCCTGGAAGAGAACCCTCCAGGCCTCCCCCCAGGAATGGGATTGGAGCTCCAGCTTTTGAAATGGCAACTCCAGAACCACTCTTGGGGCTCCTACAGAGCAGCTTATGACCTGGGGGTCTCTCTCTCCCCCCATCTCTGGACTCCCTCTCAGCCTGGCAGAGGGCAGCCACCGTGCGGTGGGTTGGAAATTCTACCCCCCAACATCAACTTTGCCTGACCAGCTCAGCTGGAAGCAAATGAAAGCTGCATTTACAAGCAGCACTCCAACCTACACCAAACTGCACTGAATGTGTACCAAATATACAATACTCACAGGGCTTTGCAATTCACAAACAGCACAAGGACCAGGGGAAGCTACCAGCTTCTCCCTCCTTGCCTCCACCACCTCCCTGGGCAACCTGTGCCAGGCTCTCACCACCCTCCTGGGGAAGAACTTCTTCCTGACATCCAATCTGAATCTCCCCACTTCTAGTTTTGCTCCATCCCCCCCCAGTCCTGTCACTCCCTGACCATCTAAAAAGTCCCTCCCCAGCTTTCTTGTAGCCCCCTTCAGATCCTGGAAGGCCACATTAAGGTCTCCTGGGAGCCTTCTCCTCTCCAACCTGCACAATCCCAGCTCCCTCAGTCTGTCCTCAGAGCAGAGCAGCTCCAGCCCTCTGCTCATCCTCGTGGCCCTTCTCTGGACACCTCCCAGCACCTCCAGATCCTTTTGTTTTGGGAACAGATCTCTCTGCCATGGGACTGTTCAGAATGATCTTTAGTTCTCTTTTCCCACCCACCAGTGATTTATTTACATTTTACTCCTCTTCTGCTCAAGATCTGTGAAGCATTTTAAAGCCATAGCCTGAAACTGTCACACACTGCCCATCCCTCTCACCTCCACCTGCAGGAAGATTTAACTCCAGGGTCTCCAGGCCAGGGCTCTGTCCCTGCCTGAGTGCTGGGTGTCTGCTGTGCTCCTTATCTCACTGTCCATTGCCATCACTCCTGTAATCAGCTGCTAATCGATGGCTGTCTCTGTCCCATGGGTCTGGCAGCAGGAGGAGCAGCTCTGTCCCCTCACAGCCTGCTTTTGTTTTTCCCTTCCTGGTTCTTGTCTGCAGGGAAACGAACCTGAAGTTCAGGCAAGCTCTTCTGGTCACCCACCAGGAGCTGGTGAGTGAGGAGAGCATGGCTGCCTTTGATGGTGAGTGCCCTGAGCAGGCAGGGAGGTGCTCACCCCACCAGCCTCTGTCCCCTCAGGCACCAAGTGCCATCACCCCAGGGGGGGATTGTTTCTGGCTGCAAGGAGCCAAAGACCTCATGTGGAGACCCTTCCCCAGTGCTGAGTCCATCAGAGCTGTGCACCTGCCCCTTGCCCTGGATCTTGGTTTTCCCAAAGGAATCAAGTGCTTGGCTGCCAAACCTGAGCTTAGACCCTGGGTGGTTTCCCCTTCAGTCCTCCACTGGGTGCAGGCTCTCCCCCCGGAGGCTCTGGGGCTGCAGGGGGTTGGGGTTGTAAATCCTGCACTTTATATAGCCCAGTGAGGTTCCTGGGCTGAGCACCCTCCCAGCACCACAGGGTGACCATCCCCATCCCACCTGCATCTGGGAGCTCCCCTGGCAAACACTGAATCTTCCCAGGAAGCCCCCAAGCTGCTTTGGAGATATGGGGGGAGGGGGGAAGAAAGGGGAGAGGAAGAAAGAGGAGAGGAGAGGTTTGGAGAGGAGGGAAGGGGAGAGGTTTGGGGAGGGGAAGGGAGAGAAGGGAGGGAAGGGGAGGGGAAAGGAGAGGGAAGGGAGGGGACAGGAGGGGAGAAGAGGGGAGGGAAGGGGTCTTCTCCTTTCCCCACAAAGCCACCACCTGGAGCATGGCCTCTGCTGCAGGGAGGGTGACCTGTGAGGAGCCCAACAGCCGCATGCACAGCTTCACAGGCACCCTGGAGTGGAGGGGGGAGAGCTTCTCCCTGGACAGTGAAAGGATCCTGCTGAGGGGCTGCAGGCTGCGCAACACCGACCTCTGCTACGGCTTGGTCCTCTATGCAGGTGAGACCTGGGCCCAGCTGCCTCCACATCTGGGTGTGTGGGGGGTGTTGAAATTCCCCCAACCCCCCCTAAAATTGCCAGACCAGCTCAGCTGGAAGGAAATGAAGCTCTGCTTGCAAGCAAAGCAATGAATGAGTATAAAGTAGGCAATATTTACATGGATGCACAATTCATAAACAACGAGGAGGAGGAGGAGAGGCTGAGAGCCCTGGGGCAGTTCAGTCTGAAGAGGAGAAGACTAAGAGGGGATTTGATCAATGTCTATAAATACCTGAGGGCTGGGGGTCAAGAGGGAAGGGGCAGGGGCAGGCTCTGCTCCATTGCACCCTGGGGTAGGGCAAGGGGCGATGGATAGGAACTGCAGCACAGGAGGTTCCACCGCAGCGTGAGGAGGAACTTCTGCACTGTGAGGGTCACAGAGCCCTGCAGCAGGCTGCCCAGAGAGGCTGTGGAGTCTCCTTCTCTGGAGCCTTTCCAGACCCTTGCCTTTTCACTTCTGAAATGTTTCTCATCCAGGATTTGATTCCAAAATTATGAGGAACTGTGGGAAGATCCAGAGGAAGAAAACCAAGCTGGACCGCCTGATGGACCGGCTGGTGATCATCGTGAGTGTGGGGCAGACACCTCCTGCCCTGCCCTCCTGGGCTTGCTCTCAAGTCTTCTCATGAAGGACCTCTTGCTTGGATGATGCTGATTTTCTAAAGCTTGCAACCTCCTGCTCAGAAGAGCTTAGACTTAGCCAGTGGTGGCCCCGGGAAGCAGCAGCTCTTGGGTCTGGTCTTGCTTAAACCCTGGGTGCTGGCAGCTCTCAGTCCTCAGCTCTAAAGCCTCTGGGACCAAGGAGCTGGAGCTTTCAGGATCTTCAACCCCTTCTGGTGTGCTTCACTAATCCATAACCATGCAGGTCCAAGGAGGGGGCTTGTGCTGAAGGACCTGCAGGCTGTGGCTCAGCACAGAGTAGATGGAGGATGGGGGAAGAAGTCCTTCCTCCATGGGAAGCAAAGCAGTGTGGTCATAGAGGAGCTGGATGCTTCCTGCTCCTGCTGCTGGTGGCTGAGTGTCATCACTTCCCAGACTGGCCATGAGCACTCCTGGGTGTGGATATAAACTCCAGCACAGGAGGTTCCACCTCAGCATGAGGAGGAACTTCCTTACTGTGAGGGTCACAGAGCCCCTGGAGCAGGCTGCCCAGGGAGGTTGTGGAGTCTCCTTCTCTGGAGACTTTCCAGCCCCATCTGGATGTGTTCCTGTGTGACCTGTGCTGGCTTCTATGGACCTGCTCTGGCAGGGGGGGTGGACTCAATGATCTTTGGAGGTCCTTTCCAACCCCTGGCATCCTGTGATCTGTGATCCCTCTGTTTGCTGGAAGGTCAGCAGGAAGCTGCAGGACACACTTTGTCCAGGGAGAGGGTGGTTAGGAGGGTGGGAAAGTTGGGAAAGGGTAGTTAGGAGGGTGGGAGAATTCCATAGAGTTCTAGAATGGTTTGGGTTGGAAGGGACCTGGAAGACCATCCAGTCCCAACACCCCTGCCTTGGGCAGGGACACCTCCCACCAGCCCAGGTTGCTCTCTGTGTGCTGTGGCTGGGTCAAGCTGCAGCACAAGCTGGGATCCCTCGGCGGGGCCCAGGGTGAGCTCTGAGAACCAACCCCAGGACACCTTTCCATGGGTTTACAGATGAATGAGACAGCCTGGGAGGGGCAATGGCTGGCCCTAGGGCAGAGCCTGGTGGGCTCTGTGAGATAGGACATTCTCATCCTGGCTTCCCATCGCAGATCTTCCTGGTGCTGCTGCTCACCTCCCTGTGCCTCGCCGTCGCCTCTGGCCTCTGGGCCAAGACCTTCCAGGAGAACCACAGCTACCTCTCAGCTCTCTACCAGCACACCACTCCTGCCCAGCAGGCTTTCTTCAGCTTCTGGGGCTTCACAATCCTCCTGAGCATCATCATCCCCATGTCCATGTACATCACGTAAGGATCAGAGCTCAGCAGCCCAGCGCCCTGACCTGGGCCAGCATCTGGCACCTTGGTTTGCAGCCCCCAAATGGGGCTGAGACCCTGAGCATGTCAGCCCCATGTGTTCCCTTAGCTGGGAGAGGGTAAGGATGGGAGGTGGGGGGTGGCTTACAAGCATCTATGATGTCCTTTGAGATCTTCTCAGAGGAGAAAGATGCAAAGAGCCCATCCTGGGGGGTGGAAATGGTGGAGGAGCTGAGGAGGAGCTGCTGGAAAGGCAGGAAAGGGAGGGCACAGCCCCTGTGAGCAGGAGAAGTTGTTTCCAAACTCATTGGGTGTGAGTTATGAGACCTCCTTCCCCATCCTTTCTTCTCTCTGGTGGCCCAGGTTTGAATTTGTCTACCTGGTGAACAGCTTTTTCATCAACTGGGATCTGGAGATGTATTACCCTGCGAAGGACATCCCAGCCAAGGCCAGGAGCACCAGCCTCAACGACCAGCTTGGCCAGATTGAGTACATCTTCTCAGACAAGACTGGCACCTTGACCCAGAACGTGATGACCTTCAAGAAATGCTGCATCAATGGCACCATCTATGGAGCTTCTGGTGGGCACAAGTTTGTAGAGCCCTGGGGGAGAGGTTGACCTGGAATCTAGGCCACTTTGCTTCCTTTCACTCCTCCTGGCCGGCTGGAAATCCCAGGCTCCCAGACTGGTTTGGGTTGGAAGGCATCTATCAAGGTCATCTAGTCCAACCCCTCTGCAATCAGCAGGGACATCTGGAACCAGAGCAGGTTGCTCAGAGCCCCAAACAACCTGACCTGGAATGACTCCAGGCATGGGGCAGCTCTGGGCAACCTGGGCCAGGCTCTCGCCACCCTCGGGGTCAAACATTTCTCCCTTCTCTCCACTCTCAATCCCCCTCTTTCAGCCCCAGACCATCCCCCCTTGGCCTGTCCCAACAGGCCCTGCTCCAGAGACTGTCCCCAGCTTTCTGCTCAGCCCTTGAAGCACTGCAAGGCCACCAGAAGGTCTCCTTAGGCAGTTTTGTTCCAGTGATTTGATCTTTGCTTTTTTTATGATCTCCATTTATTTGGTTTTCCCACTATGAACCCAGGAATCCCCAAGTCCTCTTCCTCCCCCTCTTCCTCCCCCTCTTCCTCCCCCTCTTCCTCCCCCTCTTCCTCCCCCTCTTCCTCCCCCTCTTCCTCCCCCTCTTCCTCGCCCTCTTCCTCCCCCTCTTCCTCCCCCTCTTCCTCCCCACAGGACAAGGGGAGTGGGCACAAACTAGAACCCAGGAGGTTCCACCTGCACAGGAGTAGAAATTTCTTTGGTGTGAGGGTGCTGGAGGCCTGGAGCAGGCTGCCCAGAGAGGCTGTGGAGTCTCCTGGTGTGGAGAGCTTCCAACCCCGCCCTGGGCAAGCTGCTGTGGGTGCCCTGCTGGAGCAGAGGTCCCTTCCCACCCCTCCATGCTGGGATTATAGAGTTCTGGACACAACACTCCAGGTGTAGGCAGGGCAGAGTACAGGGGCAGGAGAATCTCCTCTGACCTGCTGGCCACACTCTTCTTCATGCACCCCAAGAGCCTTTTTGGCCACGAGGGCACACTGCTGGCTCATGGGCAACTTGCTGCTCACCAGCACCCACAGATCTCTCTGCACAGAGCTGCTTCCCAGCAGCTCCCCCCTCACCTGTCCTGCTGCAGGAGGTTGCTCCTCCCCAGCTGCAGGACCCTACACTTGCCCTGCTTGAGCTTCATGAGGTCCCCCTGCACCCAGGTCTCCAGGCCCTTCTAGAGGAGCCCCTTGATGTCCTCCTCCAGCTCCCTGCTAATGAATTCTTTTTCTTCTGGCAGGTGCAGACAGAGTCCAGGAGAACAAGCAGCCACTGGTGTGTAGCTCCCCTCCCTGGGTGGCGTGGGGCTGGACACTGCTCTTTAGCAGGGCCAAAGCCATGCCAGATATTGGTTCCTCCAGCAGCAGGAGCAGGCTTTTGGAGCACAGCAGAGTCCCAGGCTGGCACAGAGAGCTTGGCAAGTTTGCCAGGTCTCAGCTGCCCATTAAGGACCAAGGGAATTGGTTTATCAAAGAATCCTATTCTTGTTTCAGTCCTCTTTCTTTCCCAACATCTGGTGCTGCTTTCAGTACCTGAAGGGGCTCCAGGAGAGCTGAGGAGGGGCTTTTGATGAGGGCTGAGAGTGCCAAGATGAGGGACAATGGCTTTCAGCTGGAAGAGGGGAGATTGAGAGTGGAGATGAGGAAGAGATTCCTGGCAGTGAGGGTTGGGGAGAGCCTGGCACAGGTTGCCCAGGGAGGCTGTGGCTGCCTCCTCCCTGGAGGTGTTCAAAGCCAGGCTGGATGAGGCCTTGAGCATCCTGGGCTGGTGGGAGGTGTCCCTGCCCATGGCAGAGGGGTTGGAACTGGCTGAGCTTTCAGGTCCTTTACAACCCAACCCATTCTGTGATCCCCTCTGTGTAGAGAATGCAGAGCCAGAGCTGTGCCACCACAAGGCTGCAGCCCAGCTTGGTCTCTCTTGGGTTCCTGCAACCTGCCCATGCCTCTTGCAGGGGTTGGGGTTGACCTGGAGACAACAGGAGGAGAAGTTGGACTTCTGCAAAGTGACTCTGCTGGAAGCTGCCCAGCAGGATACTGACCCTGTGCTGAGGGAGTTCCTGAGGCTGCTGGCCCTGTGCCACACTGTGATGGTGGAGGAGAAGGGAGGTGGGTTGGGCACAGTGGTTGAAGTGTGGGCACAGTGGTTGGAGTGTAGGCACAGTGGTTGGAGTGGGGTTGAGTTGCTGTTAGAGAATCCCAGTGGGGGGAGTTGGAAGGGACCTCTGGAGATCATCAGCCCAAGCCCCCTGCTCCAGCAGGGCACCCCCAGCAGCTTGCACAGGAGCACAATGCCATGGGGGGGTTGGAAGCTCTCCACACCAGGAGACTCCACAACCTCTCTGGGCAGCCTGCTCCAGGCCTCCAGCACCCTCACACCAAACAACTTTCTCCTCCTGCTCAGATGGAACCTGCTGGGTTCCAGGTTGTGCCCCTTGCCCCTTGTGCTGTCCCTGGGCATCACTGAGCAGAGCCTGGCCCCAGCCTCTTGCCCCCCACAGCTCCTTTATCCCTTGCTGAGCATTGCTCAGATTCCCTCATGCTGCTCTTCTGCCTGTTCAGGGCATTTTGGCCACCATGGCTTTTTCCATCCCCCAGCCAAGCACTGGCAGCTTGAGAGCCCAGAGATGCTCAGGACCAGTGTCCTACCATCATGGATGTGAATACTTGGGCTTGGTTTGAAGCTACTCAGTTAGAACAGAGCACAGAGAGGTTAATCCAGCCCTGGCTGGGCACTTGTCCTGCCTGGGGCAGCAAGCAGAAGAGATGAGACAAGTGAGACTGAGCTTCCCTAGCCTGGTAGCTTGGGCTGTAGGTTCTGCAGAGGTAAAGGTGGAGCTGGGGATGAAAGGGAGGTTTCAGCTGTCCAAGTGGGGCTTGCCTGGGAGCCTCATTGCCTAACTGCTGCTCCTCCTCTGCAGACCAGCTGGTTTATCAGGCAGCTTCCCCAGATGAAGAAGCCCTGGTGCTGGCAGCCAGGGACCTGGGGTACGTGTTCCTGGCACGGACACAGGACACCATCACCATCAGTGAGCTGGGGCTGAAGAGGACTTACAAAGTCCTGGCCATGCTGGACTTCAGCAGCGAGCGCAGGAGGATGTCTGTCCTGGGTGAGTGAGATGGGTGGCTGCAGGGACAGGGAGGAGAGTCCCTTCCAGACCCAGCCCTGCAAGGGAGGGCATCAGAGAATCACAGAATTGTCAGGGTTGGAAGGGACCTCAAGGCTCAGCCAGTTCCAACCCCCCTGCCATGGGCAGGGACACCTCACACCACAGCAGGTCGCTCACAGCCACCTCCAGCCTGGCTGCAAACACCTCCAGGGCTGAGGCTTCCACCACCTCCCTGGGCAACCTGTGCCAGGCTCTCACCAGCCTCATGGGGAACAACTTCTTCCTGACATCCAATCTGAATCTCCCCACTTCTAGTTTTGCTCCAAGTCCTGTCACTCCCTGACAGTCTAAGAAGTCCCTTCCCAGCTTTCTTGGAGCCCCCTTCAGATCCTGGAAGGCCACAATGAGGTCTCCTGGGAGCTTTCTCTCCAGCCTGCACAACCCCAGCTCTTTCAGTCTGTCCTCATACCAAAGCAGCTCCAGCCCTCTGCTCATCCTCATGGCCCTGCTCTGGACACCTTCCAGCACCTCCAGATCCTTCCTGGCACAGAGGCTCCAGAACTGGCCCCAGAGCTCCAGCTGTGGTCTCAGCAGAGAGGAGCAGAGGGGCAGAATCCCCTCCCTGGCCCTGCTGGCCACACTTCTGCTGCTGCAGCCCAGGCTCTGCTTGGCTTTCTGGGCTGCAAGTGCTCACTGCTGGCTCTTGTTGAGCTTCTCCTCCCCCAGCACCCCCAAGGCCTTCTCCCCAGGGCTGCTCTCCAGCCAGTCCCTGCCCAGCCTGGATCAGTGCCTGGGATTGCCCCAACCCAGCTGCAGGACCTTGCATTTGCTTTTATTGAACCTCCTGAGGTTGGCTTGGGCACAGCCCTGCAGCCTGTCCAGGTCCCTCTGGCTGGATCCCTTCCCTCCAGAATGATTGCAACTGACCACACCTGGCACAGGGACCCCTAAGGACTGTCTTGGTTGTCCCTGCAGTGCTCCTCCCCAGTAGCTCAGTGAAGGGTTTGAGCAGCCAAGAGGGAGCCAGCAGGTGAGGGGAGGTGTGTGAGGAGCTGACAGCCCTTGAGGCATGCTGCTGCCTGCTGGTGACCCTGCCCTGGCAGGGGCTTGGACTGGATGAGCTTTCGAGGTCCCTTCCAGCCCCTAATGCTCTGTGATGCTGTGACCTGGGGACATTCCTCTGCTCCCTGCCACGGCCAGCAGAAGAGCAGCAGTGTGCCCTGCAGTGCCTCCTGCAGTGCCTCCTGCAGCAAGGCCACTGCGTGGGGACAGCCACAAGTGGGAGCCACGTCCCTGGGCTCCTAAGCTGTCCCTTCCCTCCCTCCCAGTGCGAGACCCCCAGGGCAGGATCCGGCTCTACACCAAGGGTGCTGACACAGTCATCCTGGAGAGGCTGCAGAGGAGGGGCCCCAGTGAGACCTTCACCGAGATGGCTCTGGATGTGAGTCTGATGCCAGCCTGGGGTGGGAAGGGCTGAGCTGCCTTTGGCTTGGCTGTCCTGGAGTCTCCTGCTGCTCTTTTTCTCCTTCTAGCTTGAGGGGTCTGGTTCCTTCTTTCTTCTGCTGCTCCAGGAACCTCACCTGCCTATGGGACAGGGGCTAAGAGGGCATCAAATCCACCTTTGATGTGCTGCATGGACCAGCTGCATTGCAAGGCTGTTCCTGGGGATGCTGTAGGGTGGGGGTAGGGAGGCAGAGGCTGGAGGGGGAGACCCTGGGAAGTCTCTGGCTCTGCCCATGGGGACATTGTGACCAGCTGGCCTGATCACAGAATCACCAAGGTTGGAAGAGACCTCAAAGATCATCAAGTCCAACCTGTCACCCAAGACCTCATGACTACTAAACCATGGCTCCAAGTGCCACATCCAATCCCCTCTTGAACACCCCCAGGGACGGGGACTCCACCACCTCCCTGGGCAGCACATCCCAATGGCCAACAACTCTCTCAGTGAAGAACTTTCTCCTCACCTCAAGCCTAAACCTCCCCTGGCACAGCTTGAGACTGTGTCCTCTTGTTCTGGTGCTGATTGCCTGGGAGAAGAGCCCAACCCCCACCTGGCTACAACCTCCCTTTAGGGAGATGTAGAGAGCAATGAGGTCTCCCCTGAGCCTCTTCTTCTCCAGGCTAAGCAACCCCAGCTCCCTCAGCCTCTCCTCACAGGGCTGTGCTCCAGACCCCTCCCCAGCTTTGTTGCCCTTCTCTGGACACCTTCAAGAGTCTCAATGTCCTTCTTAAACTGAGGAGCCCAGAACTGGACACAGGACTCAAGCTGTGGCCTAAGCAGTGCTGAGTCCAGGGGCACAATGACTTCCCTGCTCCGAGAGGCAGCCTGGTGAAGGGAAGGGAGCCCTGATGTCTCATCCCTGCAGCACTTTGCCCAGGAGACGCTGAGGACGCTGTGCCTGGCCAGCAGGGAGGTGAGCGAGGCCGAGTACAGCTCCTGGAGCAGGAGGCACCAGCAGGCCAGCGTCCTGCCGCGGGACCGCGCGCCGCAGCTCCGCAGGCTCTACGAGGAGATGGAGCAGGACCTGCAGGTGGGGCGGCTGCGCCTCACAACTGCCTCTGCTGGCCCCACCGAGGGCAGGGGAGTGGGGGGCAGCTCTCTGCGGGGAGGAGGTGAAGAGTCTAACCCTGGCCCCTGGGTAGGAGAGCAGGTGGAGGTCACCCTCCAGGGGTGGCTTTGTGACAGGCCACTGGGTTAGAGATGGGATAGGAGAGGATAGGATAGAGTGGAATGGAATGGAATGGAATGGAGTGGAGTGGAATGGAGTAGAGTGGAATGGAGTAGAGTGGAATGGAGTAGAGTGGAATGGAGTAGAATAGAATAGCATAGGACAGGATAGGATAGGACAGGACAGACTGGAATAGGATAGGATAGGATAGGATAGCATAGAATAGGATAGAATACCATAGGATAGAATAGCATAGGACAGGATAGACCAGACCAGACTAGACCAGACCAGACCAGGTTGGAAGAGACCTTTGAGATCATTGAGTCAACCTATCACCCAACACCATCTAATCAGCTAAACCATGGCACCAAGCACTCCATCAAGTCTCTTCTTAAACACCTGCAGTGATCTGTCAGGTTGTGTCCAGCCATGGGCAAAGACCTGTGGCCTGAACTCAGGGGCAGCTCCCACCTCTGCATCATGCCCTGCCCCATGTCATGCCACCCACTTCCCCTCCTTCCAGCTGCTTGGGGCCACGGCCATTGAGGACAAGCTGCAAGACGGAGTCCCTGAGACCATTCAGCTGCTGAAGCTGGGCAACATCAAAGTGTGGGTGCTGACAGGAGACAAACAAGGTCAGTGGAGGCAACCCCAGATCCCCACCAACACATTCCTGCTTCCCTGACCAGAACCAGAGCAGAGGGATCAGCCCCTGGGAGTGGGCAGCCACCAGGTTCTGCTGTTCCCTTTAACATGAAGTAAGAGCAGGTCCCACAGGTCACATCACCCAGGGGAAACTGAGGCAAGGGGAAGCTATCTGCACCATGGCACAGAGCTGGAGCAGAGCAGGGGTTGGGAGCTGCCCCAGGATGGGGAGGGGTGGGGGGGCAGCAGCATGTGGCCATCAGCTGTTGGCACCTGCATGCTGCAGAGACTGCAGTGAACATTGGCTACGCCTGCAAGCTGCTCACTGACGACATGGAGATCCTGGAGGAGAAGGAGATCAGGTGAGGACTCATCACCTTCTGGCCCAGCACGTTTGTGGTCCCTCCTGAAGACACTTCAGGGCACAGGAAGCTGTGCAGGGTGGGCAGAGCTCAGCTCTGCCAGAGGTGCTTCTCCTTCCCTGTCCCAGTCTGGAGGTGCCTGTCAGCTGCTGAGGCTTTCCCAGGCTTCCCATTCTTATTCTGCCCCTCCAGCATTCCCAAAGTCTTTGGCAGACTTTGATGAGGAAGTGCTTGAGCAGGGACATTGGGCTGGATCTCCAGAGGTCACTTCCTACCCCCCCATGCTGAGATTCTGTTCACAGTGACATCCTCAAGGCTTACTGGGTGAGCAACAACAACCTCAGCAGCAGCAGAGAAGCCTTCTGCAGCGGCAACCTCTCCCCTCAGCGCCCAGAGGCTTCACGCCACAAGAAGAGAGCTCTCATCATCAGTGGGGACCTCCTGGTAAGGAGGCTTTTGGATGCTCTCCTCTGCTCTGGGGCCCTACAGGCTGTTGTTTCTGCCCTGGTGCTCTTGAATGCTCTCCTCTGCTCTGGGGCCCTACAGGTTGTTGTTTCTGCCCTGGTGCTCTTGGATGCTCCTCTGCTCTGGGGCCCTACAGGTTGCTGTTTCTGCCCTGGTGCTCTTGGATGCTCCTCTGCTCTGGGGCCCTACAGGTTGCTGTTTCTGCCCTGGTGCTTTTGGATGCTCTCCTCTGCTCTGGGGCCCTACAGGTTGCTGTTTCTGCCCTGGTGCTCTTGGATGCTCTCCTCTGCTCTGGGGCCCTACAGGTTGTTGTTTCTGCCCTGGTGCTCTTGGATGCTCTCCTCTGCTCTGGGGCCCTACAGGTTGCTGTTTCTGCCCTGGTGCTCTTGGATGCTCCTCTGCTCTGGGGCCCTACAGGTTGTTGTTTCTGCCCTGGTGCAATCGAAGTGCTGGGTGGCACCAGAACACAGAGGAGGAGGTGGGGAAAAGAAGCCCAAGTTGGGCTTGGAAATGGAGAGGGGGACAACCTTGTACTTTGTACTGATGATTTTGGTGTTGAGAGGCTTCAATCTCATGTGCTCAGCCAATCTGTTGGGGCTGTTGGGGCTGGAGGGTGGTCCCAGGCTCTTCTGGTCCTCTGGGGACAGACTGCTCTTGTGGTCACAGTGAGGAACTTGGAGCAAACTGAGGTCACTTGTTGGTAGCACCTACAAGAGCATTGTTAAAAGAGGGGTCATGGAGGGACACCTCCTGCAGTGAAGGCTGAGGGTGAGGTCCCAACCACATTTGCTCTCCCCCCAGGACAAGATCCTGCAGACAGAGGAGGTGCTGAAGGAGCAGGGGAGGCTGCGGCGGTGGCTGGCAGCCTGCAGGGCTACAGGCAGCCAGGAGCAGGGCAGCCTGGTGGAGAAGGCCTTCGTGGACTTGGCCACCAGCTGCCAGGCTGTGATCTGCTGCAGGGTGACCCCCAAGCAGAAGGCTCTCATTGTGCAGCTGGTGAAGAAGCACAGGAAGGTCACCACCCTGGCCATCGGGGACGGCGCCAACGACGTCAACATGATCAAAAGTGAGGCTGGGGGCAGGGTGGGAGGGTCCCATCCCGTGGTGGGCAGTGGTGGTGCCCCATCTGCCACCTCTACCACCTCACCCTCTCTGAGGTGAGGAGGCTGGGAGGGGAACCCCCAGAGCAGTTCCCCACATCGCTGTGTCGGGAGGGGAGCAGAAGGCACAGGAGCAGCCTGGGACAAAGCAGGAGTGACCTTGGTGAACCCTGGTGCCACTGTGAGCCCCAGTGTGGGCAGCTGGCAGAGACATCCCTGCCCCTCTCCAGCAGCCCTGGCATGGGGCCCTGCTCTTCACACCCTCGACCATACATCCCACAGCCATGGCAGGTGATAGAGGAGACTCCTTCCCTTTGCCCATCACTCCTGGACCACCACTCTGCCCAGCAGCCTAGGGACAATCCAGAAGGAAATCTTAGAATGGCAGAATCACAGCATGGGCTTGGAGCCCTTGCAGCTCCTCCAGCCCAGCTATTCTCTAACTCTGCCAAGGCTGGGGCTGAGCCATGGCCCTCAGCACCATACCTCTGCAGCTTCGAAACACCTCCAGGGATGCGACCACCTCCCTGGGCAGCCTGTGCCAGGCTTTGAGAACCCTTTCAGGGAAGGAGCTGCTTCTGATGAGCAACCTAAACCTCCCCTGGGGCAGCTTGAGGCCATTTCCTCTCAGCTTGTCACTGCTTCCTTGGGAGAAGAGCTCAACCCCCACCTCACTCCAACCTCCTCTCAGGGAGCTGCAGAGAGCAATGAGGTCTCCCTCAGCCTCCTTCTCCACACTAACCACCCCCAGCTCCCTCAGCTGCTCCTCTCCAGCCCTGTTCTCCAGACCCTTCCCCAGCTTTGTTGCCCTTCTCTGGACTTGCTCCAGCCTCCCAATGTCCTTCTTGGAGTGAGGGCCCCAAAACTGACCCCAGGATTCAAGGCACGGCCTCAGCAGTGCCAGGTCCAGGGGCACAGTCATTGCCCTGCTCCTGCTGGCCACACCATGTCTGCTCCTGGCCAGGCTGCAGGTGGCCTTCTCGCCCACCTGCCGGGCACTGCTGGCTCATCCTCGGCCGCCGCCAGCAGTCAAGCCCTCAGCTGCCCGAGAGCCTCCCCACAGCCTCCTGTCCCCCGCAGCTGCTGACATCGGGGTGGGCATCAGAGGGCTGGAGGGCATGCAGGCCGTGCAGTGCAGCGACTACGCCCTGGCGCAGTTCCGCTTCCTGCAGCGCCTGCTGCTGGTGCACGGCCGCTGGGGCTACCTCCGCGTCTGCAAGTTCCTGCGCTGCTTCTTCTACAAGACCTTCGCCGGCCTCATGGCCCAGGTCTGGTTCGCCTTCCACAGCGGATTCACGGCCCAGGTGAGGGCATGCAGCCCGCAGGAGGGCTCACGTCCATCCCTGCGCGCTCACGCCGCGAGCCCCTCGCTCAGCGCTGCGTGTGGCTCCTGCCGGCTGCACACGGCTCCACGGCACCGCCTCGGCCTCCTTTCTCCTGGGCCCTGGGCTTGGGTTGCACAATGTTTGGGGCTGCCTGGCTGAGCAGCCACTGCTTCCCTGCTCTTCACCTGACTGGTCTGGGAAAAGCACCCTGGGGAGATGTGGGGTGGCCTTGTGAGCTTCATGGGGTGGGGAGATGTAGGATGTCCTTGTGAGCTCCACAGCCTGGGGAGCTGTAGGATGTCCTTGTGAGCTCCACAGCCTGGGGAGCTGTAGGATGTCCTTGTGAGCGCCACAGCCTGGGGAGCTGTAGGTTGTCCTTGTGAGCTCCACAGCCTGGGGAGCTGTAGGATGTCCTTGTGAGCGCCACAGCCTGGGGAGCTGTAGGATGTCCTTGTGAGCTCCACAGCCTGGGGAGCTGTAGGTTGTCCTTGTGAGCTCCACAGCCTGGGGAGCTGTAGGTTGTCCTTGTGAGCTCCACAGCCTGGGGAGCTGTAGGTTGTCCTTGTGAGCTTCATCTTGGACAGAAGCAGGGAAAGATCCCATGTGCAGTGAGCAGGCTGCCTCCAAAATGGGAGCTTCTATCCCAAGGGCCATCAGCGTGATGTCACCACCACTGTGGGGCTCCAGCCCCAACTCCATTTGGCCCCACAGCCCACTGATACCATGGGGCTGATGCAGAGCCTGGGGCAATTCCATGGGGATTTCCCTGGAGTTTGGATGGGAGTCTCTTGGCCTCACCCTGGTGCCTGGGAAACTTCTCTGAGTCATAGAACCACAGAACTGTTTGGGTTGGAAAAGGCCTCTGAGATCACCCAGTCCAACCAGCAACCCAACCCCACCATGGCAACCAGACCACGGCCCCAGGTGCCATGGCCACAGGGCTCTGGAACCCCTCCAGGGATGAGGACTCCACCACCTCCCTGGGCAGCCTGTGCCAAGCCCTGACCACTCTTGCAGGAATCATTCCCAAGCACCACTGAGCTCACAGCTGCTTTCTCCTCCCTTCTAGCCTCTGTATGAGGGCTGGTTCCTTGCCCTCTACAACATCTTCTACACTGCCTGCCCTGTGCTCTCCGTGGGCCTCCTGGAGCAGGTATGGCTTCAGCAGGGTGCAGTGGGCTGATTCAATGGGCATTCAGAGCTCACCACCAGTCCTGGGCTGCTTCTCTTCCCCATCACAAGCAGGTGGAGGGACTCCCCACAGGGTGTGTTGGGTGGGGGGGACCCAATCCTGCCTCCGGGCGCGGGTGACGCTTGGTGCCCTCCTGGCAGGACGTGAGCGCCAAGAAGAGCCTGGAGTTCCCTGAGCTCTATGTGATTGGGCAGCAAGATCAACTCTTCAACTACCGAGTGTTTGGTGTCACCTTCCTGCATGGGGCCAGCACCTCCCTTGCCAGCTTCTACATTGCCCTCTGGGCCTTCCAGGACCATGTGGGCAGCAAGGCCGTGGGTGACTACGAGTCCTTCGCCGTCACCGTGGCCACCTCGGCGCTGCTGTCGGTCCTGGTGGAGGTGAGCATGGAGCTGCTCCTCTGCAGCCCTCACTGCACAGACACTGAGGGGGAGCTGCTCCTCTGCAGCCCTCACTGCACAGACACTGAGGGGGAGCTGCTCCTCTGCAGTCCTCACTGCACAGACACTGAGGGGGAGCTGCTCCTCTGCAGCCCTCACTGCACAGACACTGAGGGGGAGCTGCTCCTCTGCAGCCCTCACTGCACAGACACTGAGGGGGAGCTGCTCCTCTGCAGCCCTCACTGCACAGACACTGAGGGGGAGCTGCTCCTCTGCAGCCCTCACTGCACAGACACTGAGGGGGAGCTGCTCCTCTGCAGCCCTCACTGCACAGACACTGAGGGGGAGCTGCTCCTCTGCAGCCCTCACTGCACAGACACTGAGGGGGAGCTGCTCCTCTGCAGCCCTCACTGCACAGACACTGAGGGGCTGGAGCATGTCCAAAGAAGAGCAACGAGGCTGGGGAAGGGTCTTGGACACGAGCCCTCTGAGGGAGATTGGGGGCGGACAGCCCTTTGGTTTCATCCTTCGTTGCCTTTTCCCAACCCCATGAGATGCTGTGTGCTCTGCTCTCGTCCCTGCAGCCCCCATGAGATGCTGTGTGCTCTGCTCTCGTCCCTGCAGCCCCCATGAGATGCTGTGTGCTCTGCTCTTGTCCCTGCAGCCCCCATGAGATGCTGTGTGCTCTGCTCTCATCCTTGCAGATCATCCTGGACACCAAGTTCTGGACTGTGTTGTCCTTCCTGATGGTCACTGCCAGCCTGCTCTTCTTCTGCCTCTTCTCCTTCCTGACCCAAAGCGTTGATGCCTTCAGGCTGGCTCCTACTGTCTTCCGCTTCCCAGGTGAGATGTCCCAGGGGTCCCCACGGTCCTTCCCTCCCCCAGCCAGGGGAGTCCAGCCTGGGCTTGGTGCTGGGAGCTCTTTCCCACCTTGTAGATCATCTCTTTGTTACCACTTCTCAACCTTACTGTCTTGAGTTCTGACTCCAATTCAGGTTCCACCTCCTCTTTTGGCCCCTCGGCACCATGACGGGCGAGGGCCTGTGCCTCACCAGCTGCTCCTTCTGTCTTCTCCACCTTCTCTGCTCAAACATCACCTCCTGGCTTCTTGCCCTGGCAGATGCCAGCCGGAATGCCCTGACCGACCCCTACGTGCTGCTGGTGGTCCTCCTGTCCCTGGTGGTGAACACCATCCCCTCGCTCACCATCCAGCTGTACCACTCCATGGCAGGCAAAGCAAACATCCAGCAGGTGGGGGCTGGCAGGGGCTGGCGTGGGGAGGGGGCTGCAGCCTGCTGGTGGCAGTCTGGGGCTGCCCAGGGCACTGCTGGTGATGGGAAGGTTCCCCAGGGAAGCCACTGCCTGGCATGTAGTGGTGGGAGATATCACCTGTCCTTGGAGGCACCAAGGTGGTGGTCTCCCAGGACATTGGTGCCCAAGTCTGGCTCCAGGGCCCTCTCCTTAAATTGGTTCATGACTCAATAGGAGGCTTTGGGAGAAGAGACCTACTCCAGCTCCTGGAGAGGGTCTGCTTTAGGCTGCAGTAAGGAACTGGCATCCAGGACTCCCTGGACCTGTGACTTAGGGGTCTGGTGCATGTCTGGTGCATGGCCTCAGCAGTGCCCAGTTCAGGGGCACAATCCCTGCCCTGCTCCTGCTGGCCACACCATGTCTGTTCCTGGCCAGGCTGCTGGTGCCCTTCTTGCCCACCTGGGCACTGCTGGCTCATCTTCAGCTGCTGTCAACCAACATCCCCAGGTTGCTCCTCTCACAGAATGTTAGGGGTTGGGAGGGACCTCCAGAGATCACCCAGACCAACCCCCACCCCTGCCAGAGCAGGGTCAGCTAGGGCAGGTCACACAGGAAAGCATCCAGGCAGATTCTAAGTGCCTCCAGTGAAGGACACTCCACCACTTCTGGAGCTCTGCCAGCAGAGGAATGGCACAAGGGAAGGTGTTGCTCAATCACTTACTTTGGCAGCCTGCTGACCCCCCAGCTCCATCCACTCTCAACCAGCACTCTCAGGGTCGGTTGCTTGTTCCCCCTCGGGCTGAGGTCTTGCCTGGGAGACGGCCACAGCCCTGACGTCCTCTTTTCCTTGCAGAAGATCTGCTTGAAGGCCAAGCGGGCCCCGGAGCCCTCGGTGGAGCTGCGTGCCCACATCCCCCGCGGCTCCGCCCGGCGCCGCTCCAGCTATGCCTTCTCCCACCAGGAGGGCTACGCAGGGCTCATCACCCGCGGGCACAGCCTGCGCTCCAGGGCCGCCCGCAGCACCCCCCAGCTCCTGCACCCAGCCGCAGCCCCTCCTGTGCCCCCTCTCCCCACACCCTCGCTGTAGCTGCCCCGGCTGGCATCAGCCTCCCAGCCTCTGGCGCCGCGGCGCAGGTCTGCTTTGGGCTGCAGTAAGGACCTGGCCCCCGGGAGTCTCCGGACCTGCCCCCCCGCTGCGGAGCTGGCCAGGTCCCTTCCTTCCCTGGGCATTTCTAGATCCTTTTCGGGTGCTTCGGAAGCCTGGCAGCTCGGGGGCAGCGGAGGGGCTGGTCCAGCCCCGGGGGGTTGCTGTTCCGGGTGCTGATCCCTGGGATGTGTCCCACCGGCAGCTGCGTCTCCCCCGTGCAGCCTGCGCGGAGGCTCTGCAGGAGCCTGGAAAGCCATGGAGAACACGAACCTCCACCACCACCACGCTCAGCCCCTCGTCCATCAGCCCCTGGCTGGTGTCTAGCCCCCTGCTGAGCCCCTCAGAACTGAAGCTCCACCTGCCCGGGGCTGATCCTGCTCCAGACTGGACCCACAGACCTGGTACCACCTCGGAGCTGATGACCTGCCCTGATGCCAGGAGGGGCTGGGTGCTGGATGCAGCCCCTCAGTTCCTGTGCCAGGGTCTGCACCAAGACCCTGAGCTGGTTCTGCCAGGGCTGCAAGGAGCACAGGGCAGAACCAGCCCCGTGCAGGGCTGGGGCCAGTGCCCACAGCTTCCACATGCAGCAGCCCAGCAGCTTGGGCTCAAGGTGTGCAATGCCAGAGCACCCCCTGTTCTCTGGAGGAGGACCAACATCTGCTGGGCTGCCTGCAGCATCTGCTGGGCTGCCTGCAGCATCTGCTGGGCTGCCTGCAGCATCTGCTGGGCTGCCTGCAGCATCTGCTGGGTTCCCTGCAGCTGCTGCTTCTCCACTCAAACCAACCTGGCCTCTTGCAGCCTCTCCTCGTTGTTCCCCACCACCTCCACTTGGGAGGCATCCACAGTGGGGGTGTCCACTATGTGCCCTGTCCTGTCTCCACAGCAGCCATGTCCCACTCCCCCAGCACCAATGTCCCCACCTTGGGGACAGCTTTGTGGCCCTGGGCTGTTTGCTGCAAAGCCCTGAGAAGTACTTTTTTGGAGGGGGAGGAGGAGGGTGAAGCTTTGGGGTGATGTGAAGCAGCTCTGCCCAGCGGGGAGGGGACCACAGGTTCTGCAGAGCTGCTCGTTGGGGACAGCAGCAGCAGCAGCAGCAGCTGCTGGAGAAGCTGTGTGTGACCAACTGCCTGGCCACCAGCTCACCTCTTGTTTGATTGTGTTAATTGTTTTTAATTAAAAGGATTTTTAGCTTGTTTCTCCTCTCCTGTGAGCCTCTCTCACACCACCAAGGCAGACAGCTGCCCGGACAGGTCCTGCCGTCCCTTAGTAGGTGCCAGCACTCCTCTGCCACCTGCCAGCACCTTGTGCCACGGTGAAATGCAGGGCAGGACGTGAAATTCAGGTAAAAAAGATTAATAATTAAATCAAGCCTGGGGGCTTGGAGCTGCCTGCAGCAGACACGAGTTGATGGCTTTGTTTAACAAGGGCTTTTGGCTTCGTCTGCGCCGAGGCTGTGAGAATTCAGATGTTTTCTTTGGGCTCTGGCCAAGAGGATGCTGGATGGTGCCAAGAAATAAAAGGAAATAAAAGCATCTGAGGCTCCCTCTGGGAAAGCTCCCACCTCAGAGCCAGCAGGTGGAAACTGAGAGCAACCCCCCTGTGGAGAAGGACTTGGAGGGCAGTGGGGAGCTGAGCCAGCAAGGCCAAGTGCAAGGTCCTGCAGCTGGGTTGGGACAATCCTGGGTATCATTCAGGAGTGAGGGGTGAAGGGCTGGAGAGCAGCCCTGGGGAGAAAGACTTGGGGGTGCTGGGGGTGCAGAGCTGAAGCTGAGCCAGCACCAAGCTCTGCCAGCCCAGCCCTGTCCTGGGCTGATCCTCAGCAGTGTGGGCAGCAGGGGCAGGGAGGGGATTCTGCCCCTCTGCTGTGCTCTGCTCAGAGCCCCCTGCAGTGCTGGGGCAGCTCTGGAGTCCTCAGCACAGCACAGACAAGGACCTGGTGGAGCAGGGCCGGAGGCCACAGCAGTGCTGGCAGGGCTGGAAGCCCTCTGCTGGGAGGCCAGGCTGAGAGAGTTGGGCTTGGGCAGCCTGGAGAGGAGAAGGCTCCAGGGAGACCTTCTGGTGGCCTTGCAGTGCATGAAGGGCTGAGCAGAAAGCTGAGGACAGACTTTGGAGCAGGGCCTGTTGGGACAGGACAAGGGGGGATGGTTTGGAACTGCAAGAGGGAGACTGTGAGTAGAGAGAAGGGAGAAATGTTTGACCCTGAGGGTGGGGAGAGCCTGGCCCAGTCTGTCAGAGAGGTTGGAGCTGCCCTATGTCTGGCACCATTGCAGGTCAGGTTGTTTGGGGCTGTGAGCAACCTGCTCTGGTTGGGGATGTCCCTGCTGGCTGCAGAGGCTTGGACTGGGTGACCTTGGAAGTTCCTTTCCTACCCAAACCATTTGCTGATAAAACTGGGGGGGGATGACCCTTTCCCATCTGCCTGGGCATGCTCCCCAAATCTTTCCCCTGATGCTCTCAGGCATGGTGGTTCAAGTTCTTGGATTAGCTGATCACCAGAGGTCCCTTCCAACCCCCTACCATTCCATGATTGTGTCCCTGCTTGAGATGATTCAGAGCTGGGGAGGGACTTTGGAGGGTGTCAGGTAATGATAGGACTGAGGGGAATGAAACTGAACCACAAATGTGTAGATTCAGATTGGATGTGAGGAAGAAGTTGTTCCCCAGAAGGGTGGTGAGAGCCTGGCACAGGTTGCCCAGGGAGGTGGTGGAAGCCTCATCCCTGGAGGTTTTGAAGGCCAGGCTGGATGTGGCTCCGAGCAACCTGCTGTGGTGTGAGGTGTCCCTGCCCATGGCAGGGGGCTTGGAACTGGCTGAGCCTTGAGGTCCCTTCCAACCCTGACAATTCTATGGCTCTATGATTCCCCATGGAGCTGCTGCTTCACAGCAACCTCCTCCTGAGCAGAGAAGGGGAAGGGAGCTCCAAAGGAGCATCACTGTGGGACACACACAGAGCCCAGGGGTGAATGACTAGAAAATAATTTATTGAAGAAACAGAAAGCTGCAGAAATACAACACAGCCATGACCAGCAGAGGATGAACAAACAGAGATTCATTCTTTCATTCATTCACTCTTTGGGGTTTGTTTTTCCTCCTCCTTCTCTCTTTTAAACAGCCTGTTGAAAGGCTGGAGTTGGGTTTCCTGCTGACTTCCCCACCCCCACCCCTGCTTGAGTCAGTTGCAAAGAGCCACAGGAACCAAACTCCAGAGCACACAGCACGGTGTGGGTGAAGTGCCTGACACATAAGACTCTCTTAATGATTTTTGTTATCATTAATTATTATTCTTTATTATTTTTAGACATTTTTTGTTTTTGTTTTGTTTTCTTTTTCACTTTTTCTCCCTTTTTTTTTAGCCTTTGGAAACAGCTTCCACAAGAGGAAGTGAACAATTGCATTTGGCTTGGAGGGTGGAAAATAAACCCCAACAACTGTAGGAGGAGTGATGAGGAAGCAGCAGCAAAAAATATATATATCTACATATAACACAACAACAAAGGGGACCAAAAGGAAAAGAGTTAAAAAAAAAACTAAATAAATTAAAGTTCAGTTGAATTAGAAGGGGGGGGGAGAAAAGAAAAAAAAAAAGAAAGGAAAAGTCATTTAAGAAGTCAGAGCTGCAGGATGAGGGCCAGAGTCGCCTATTGCTCTGCAGAACAATGAGTGATGGCTTCTGGAGGGGGCCAGAAGGAGGGTGTGGGTTCTTCCTGGGCAGGAGGCATCCTGATTGCTTTTTGCTTTGGGATTGTAAGGGGTAAACCAAAACCAAACCAGAACAAAAAAACCCCAAACCAAACCAAAAATCCCCAAACAAACCAATACCAAAACCACCCCAAGGAAAAAAAACCAAACTCAAAGAAAACCAAAACCAAAACCCAACCCCCCTGAACTTTTTTTCCTGGGCAGGAGGCATCCTGATTGCTTTTTCCTTTGGGATTGTGAGGGGTAAAACAAAACCAAACCAGAACAAAGAACCAAACCAAAAACCCCCAAACAAACCAACACCAAAACCACCCCAAGAAAAAAACAAACCCAAAGAAAACCAAACCCAAACCAAATCCAAAACCCAACCCCCCCTGAACTTTTTTTCCTGGGCAGGAGGCATCCTGATGGCTTTTTGCTTTGGGATTGTGAGGGGTAAACCAAAAGCAAACCAGAACAAAAAAACCCCAAACCAAACCAAAAATCCCCAAACAAACCAACACCAAAACCACCCCAAGGAAAAAAACCCAAACCCAAAGCAAACCCAAACCAAATCCAAAACCCAACCCCCCCTGAACTTTTTTTCCTGGGCAGGAGGCATCCTGATTGCTTTTTCCTTTGGGATTGTGAGGGGTAAAACAAAAACCAAACCAGAACAAAGAACCAAACCAAAAACCCCCAAACAAACCAACACCAAAACCACCCCAAGAAAAAAACAAACCCAAAGAAAACCAAACCCAAACCAAATCCAAAACCCAACCCCCCCTGAACATTTTTTCCTGGGCAGGAGGCATCCTGATTGCTTTTCCTTTGGGATTGTAAGGGGTAAACCAAACCCAAACCAAAACCCCAAACAAACACCAAAACCACCCAAAAACCCCAACCCTCAAACCCAAAGAAAACCAAAGCCAAACCAAACCAAACCAAAAATAACCCAAACCCCCCTGAACTTTTTTTCCTGGGCAGGAGTCATCCTGATTGCTTTTCCTTTGGGAATTTAAGAGGTTAAAAAAAACAAACCCCAAACAAATCCAACCAACCAAAGAACAAAACAAAACCCAAACCAAAACCCAAGCCCCCAAATCCCCTGATTTTTTTCTTTGCTGGGCAGGAGTCATCCTGATTGCTTTTCCTTTGGGAATTTAAAGGGTAAAAAACCCCAAACAAGCAAGCAAACAAAAATAACCCACAGACATCCCCTGAATTTTGCTCTCTCCCTGTTTAATTTCCTCTCTTTACAAAAAAATGAGAACTAAACCCCAAGTGAAGGTGCCCAAAGCACTGGGTTCCTCTTGGTGGCATCAGCAGGTTCAGCGCTGAGGCTGGCTGCTGGTGCTGAGGTGTCCTCTGAGACAAGGGAAAGGGAAGCCACTTAATGGTGGGGACACAGGGTGGGGATGAGGGTGGTCAGCTGGTGTGGTGTCAGCAGCTAAACCAGCACGGTGGTACCTTCACAGAATCCTCCAATCCCAGCAGGGACCTCTGGAGATCATCCAGTCCAAGCCCCCTGCTCCAGCAGGGCACCCACAGCAGCTCACCCAGGAGCACAACGTCTGGGGGGGATGGAAGCTCTCCACACCAGGAGACTCCACAACCTCTCTGGGCAGCCTGCTCCAGGCCTCCAGCACCCTCACACCAGTCAAGTTTCTCCTCCTTTGCAGGTGGGTTTCATTTTGTGCCCCTTGCCCCTTGGCCTGTCCCTGGGCACCACTGAGCAGAGTCTGGCCCCAGCCTCTTGCCTCCCACAGGTCCTTTAGCTCTTGCTGAGCATTGCTGAGATCCCCTCTGGGGCTGCTCTTCTCCAGGCTCTCAGCCCCAGGGCTCTTAGCCTTTGCTCCTCAGAGATCTTCACTGTGCATGAAGCAGGTTGGGGCAAAGTAAGAAGGAGCTGATCACCTTCAGCAGGCAGCCTGCAGATGCTCAAGAAAAAGGACCCAGTGGTGATCTTGCAAAGCCATTGCTCAGCAGGGAGAACCTCCAGCTCTTGGCCAGCTCTGTGCCAATGGCCCACCTAAAGCTTGGCTCTGGCTGTGCCAAAGTGGGGTGACAATGGCTAAAGCTCAGCTGGGCAACCCCAGCTCACCTGGTGGGACAGGGTCAGTGCTGCCTTGCTGCTGGTGATGGGTTGGACAAAAGGACCTTGGAGGCTCCCTCCCAACCCGATGCAATCTGGGAATCTGTTTACAAAGCACAAAAGCCAGCAGTGGAAAACTTCCACCCAAGGGAGAACCAAAACATCTGGGGGAGGAGAGGGGGCCTGGGTAATGAAAGGACCCAGATCCCTGAGAACTTCCACAGGTGAGGTAGGACACAGTGGCCAGGCTGAACCAGCAGGTCTCAGTGGGAGATCCCAGGTCCCCTCCCCTTCCTCACCCTCCATCACCCCTGGAGATGCCCCTGGGGCCCTGATTTTGCTCCTGCTTCCCACAGCAAGAAAATGCCCTTTTAGGGGCAACCCTGGTTGAGAGAATTGTCTTGAGGACAGAGCTTGGATTGTCTTTACCTGCAGGGAAAAAAATCTTTGGTATCGTGGCGAGTTGCTCCTCAGGGCATTTTGCTTGGTGTGGGCAGCAGGTGTGGGCAGAGCCAGCGTGGGGGCTGGGCTCAGCCTGCTTGTGGCTGGTCCAGGAGTGCTGGTGGGCTACAAGACACTTGGCTTTTGGCTTCTCTAGGCTTTCCCAAGCTGCTCAGTTCATTGAGACCATCAGGTCTCTGTAAGATCCAGAGACTTGTGGCTGTTGCTTGCATAACAGCCTGGAGAGAGCTCCTCGTGGCTGGAAACAAGGTATTGGCCTCCAAGAAGCAAAGCTTCTCATGCTGGAAAAGGTCTTGCTGGAGGAAATGGGACATGGGTGGAAAGCAGAGCTCCCTGGAGGGCAGGGGGGTTGGTTAGTAGATGAATGGTGCTGCTGGATCATCTCTTCCCAAAAGCCAGCCCCTTGCTCAGTGGGTCCCATGTCTGCCACCACCACCCGGTGCTGAGCATCTCAGAGCTGGCCAGGTAGAAGGCAAAGGCTGCAGGGACAAGGCATGAGGCAAGAGCTTCAGATTCAAACCCTGCTTTGCTTTTGGGAGCCACTCTGGCAGGGCCTGAAGAAGCTGAGATGTCCTTCCTCACAGTGGGCTGAGCTCTGGGGCCACCTCTTGTGATGGAGGCAAAGGATGGAGTGGTGAGGAGGGTGGGGAGGGCTGAGGAATCATCAGTTTAAGGTGAAACCTCTGGTGGTGGGGGGGAGCAGAAAGAAACAGGTGCCACTGCCTTCTCCAGGCCACCATCACCTTCCTGACCTCCAAAGAAGGGACTCACTGCTGCTCTCCTCCTGTCTCTGCACAAGGAGGAGGAGGAGCAGGAGGAGGAAGGAGCAGGGCATGCAGCCCTTTTCAGGGGGAACTCTTTGGACATTTGCAGGCAGCTCCCCGGCAGTCAAGGGCAGGCAGGGAGATCTTCCCAAGTCCCCTGACACCTGCTGGTGGGCTGAGGTCCTCCAGGCCCTCTTCCACTGCCTGGACTCTTCTTGAATCCCTTCAAGCAGAGCAGATGCCTCCATGCAGAGTGAGAGCCAGGCTGGGGGGCACAGCAAAGCCTGGTAGAGGCAGCACTGGATGCTGAGTGCTGCCTCTGACCCAAACCACATCCTTGGGGAGCAAAACCTCCAAACCAGGTCCCTGCAGTCCACCCTTGGGTCCAGCTGGGTGTTGATGCAGCTCCATCCTCAGCAGCTCTTTCCACACAGGCAGAGGCAGATCTCTGAGGTCATCCCAAGGGACAGGGATTTGGGGGCATCACCTGGAGAGCTCTCAGCTGCAGAGGGGAGGTTTGGGGGGCCCAGGGGCTGTTTCCCTTGTCTCAGAGCACACAAGGAGCCCCAGGGCTCAGGTGGTGGCAGCTGATTGTCTCCTTCTCTCTCTGCACTTGGGATTTGACCCACAGAGCTGGATAAAGAAATGAAAAACCTCCCAAGACCCAGCCCCAAAGTGCAGCCAGGAGCTGACTCTGCAGCAGCAGCTGGGATGGGTGGGTGCCCCCCGGGGTCCCATGCCCCAGATACCCTTACCCTGTTTGCCAGGCACGGAGCCACGCCGTGCACCTCAGCACCCTGGGGTCCTCTGAGCATCCCTTGGCCTCTCTGAGGTCCTCCAAGGACCTGCTCTGGGGTCTTCCAAGCAACCCCTGGCTTCCTTGGGGTCCTCAGAGCAGTCCCTTGGCCTCTCTGGGGTCCCCTAGGGTTCATCAGAGAAGGCTCTGACCTCCCTGAGGTCCTCTCTGGGGGTCTTCCAAGCAGCCCCTGACCTCCTGGGGGTCATCAGAGCAGCCCTTGGCCACTCTGAGGTCCTCCAAGGACTCTTCCAAGGACCCTCAGAACAGCCTTTGGCCTCTCTGGGATCCTTCAAAGACCCTTTCAGGGGTCCTCCGAGCAGCCCTTGACCTCTCTGGGGTCCTCCAAAGACCCTTCTGTGGGTCTTCAGAGCAGCCCTTGACCTCTCTGGGGTCCTCCAAGGATCCTCTCTGGGGTCTTCCAAGCAACCCCTATCCTCCTGGGGGTCCTTAGAGCAGCCCTTGACCACTCTGGGGGTCCTCCAAAGACCCTCTCTAGGCTCTTCGAAGTCCTCCTGAGGGTCCTCGGAGCAGCCCTGCTCTCCCTGCATCGCTGTTGCGGGGTTTGGAAGGAGGGAAGGAAAAGGAAGAGAAGAGGCAGAGGAAGAACCCAGGGGGGTGGTGTGTGTGTGTGGGGGGGGGGGTGTAGTGTTGGGGGTGGGGAGGGGATGAACAAGTTGGACACCAAGATGATCCATGCAGAGAAGTCCTCATCCACCAAAACCCCGAAGTGGTGGTGGACAACGAAAGCAACACTTTGGCCCCTCCCTCTCCCACCCTTTTTTTCCCCTCCCCACCTTCCCCCTTTCCCCCCACCCCCCAAAACCCACCCCCAAACCTCTCCCCCAATAATTAGCAACATTACTTCCAGAAAGAGTTATAAGTAGTATTTTTTCTTTCTTTCTTTCTTTTTCTCTTTGGTTTTTTGGTTTTTGTTTTTGGTTTTTTCCTTTTTTTTTTTCATGCATAAATCAAATTTTCTTTTTTTTTTTTTGTCTTTTTTTTTTTGTTTTGGGTTTTTTTGGTCTTCTTTTAAATTACATCTGAACACAGAACACGGAGAATAAATACTCTTTACGACATGACTCAGAGAAAAAAGGAACACAGCCGAACGCAAAGGGAATCGGGGAGGGGAGGGAGGGGAGGGGGGAGTAGGTTTTTCCTCTTTTTCTTCTTTTTTTTTTTCCCCATTTTCTTCATTTTGCCCTTTTTTCCTCTTCCCCCGCCCCGTTTGTCTTCATTTCCCCCTTTATTCTTCGTTTTTCCCCCCCTTTATTCTTTGTTTTCCCCCTTTTTCCTCTTTTCTCCCTTTTTCCTCTTCCCCCCTTTTTTCCTCTTTTCCTCCCTCTTTTCCTCTTTTCTCCCCTTTTATCCTCTTCCCCCCCCTTTGTCTTCATTTCCCCCCCTTTGTCTTCATTTCCCCCTTTATTCTTCGTTTCCCCCCCTTTATTCTTCGTTTTCCCCTTTTTTCCTCTTTTTTCCCTTTTTCCTCCCTTTTTTCCTCTTTCCCTCCCTTTCTTCCTCTTTCCCTCCCTTTCTTCCTCTTTTCCTCCCTTTTTTCCTCTTTCCCTCCCTTTTTTCCTCTTTCCCTCCCTTTTTTCCTCTTTTCCTCCCTTTTTTCCTTTTCCTCCCTTTTTTCCTTTTTCTCCCTTTTTCCCCCCTTTTCCCTCTTTTCTCCCCCTTTTTCCTCTTTTTTGCTTTTTCCCCCCCTTTTGTCCTCATTTTCCCCATTTTTCCTTTTCCCCCCTTTTGTCTTCATTTCTCCCTTTAGTCTTCATTTTCCCCATTTTTCCTCCTTTTCCCCCTTTTTCCCTTTTTTCCTTTCCCCCCTTTTTTCCTCTTTTTCCCCCCTTTTTCATCTTTTCTCCCCATTTTTTCCCTTTCCCCCCTTTTTTCCTCTTTTTTGCTCTTTTCCCCCCTTTTGTTCTCATTTCCCCCATTTCCCCCCTTTTGTCTTCATTTCCCCCCTTTTTCTTCATATTTTCCATTTTTCGTCATTTTCCCTTTTCCCCTCTTTTTCCCTCTTTTTCTTCATTTTCCCTTTTTTCCTCTTTCCCCATTTTTTCCTCTTTTCCCCCTTCTGTCTTCATTTTCTCCCCTTTTCTTCATATTTTCCCTGGGGTTTGCCTTTCCCCCCCTTTTTTCCTCCTTTTCTTCTTTCCCCCCTTTTTTCCTCTTTCCCCTCTTTTTCATTTCTCCCTTTTCTCTCCATTCCCCCCTTTTTCTCCATTCCCCCCTTTTTCTTCATTTTCCCCTTTTTCTTCATTTCCCCCCTTTTCTTCATTTTCCCTTTTTCTTTATTTTTCTCCTTTTTTTCTCCATTTCCCCCTTCTTCATTTTTCTGTTTCTCTTCATTTCCTTTTGTTTCCTTTCCCCCTTTTTTCTTCATTTTCCCCCTTTTTGCTTCATTTCCCCCCCTTTTTCCTCTCCCCCCCTTTTTCTCCATTTCTTCCCTTTTTTATTTCCCCATTTCCCCCTTTTTCTCTTCATTTCCCCCTTTTTCTCTTCATTTCCCTCTTTTTTGCCCATTCTCCCTCTTTCCCCTCTTTTCCCTCTTTCCCCTCTTTTCCCCCTTCTCCCTTCCCCCCCTTTTCCATCTTTTCCCCCTCCTTCCCCCCTTCCTCTCCCTTTTCCCCTTTTTCCCCTCTTTCCCCCTTTTCTTTTCAATTTCCCCCCTTTTCCCTCATTCCCCCCCCCCCCTTTTCCATCTTTTTTTTTTTGGTCTTTTTTTGTTTTTAAAGGACTTCTGCTTAAATATGAACTCTGTAAACACCAAGGGTCCTTTTATTATTATTATTATTAACCTTTCTCTCTTTCTCTCTCTCTCTTTCTCTCTTATTTTTTTGGGGGGTGGGGTGTTCTTTTCTTTTTTTTCTCCCTCTTTTTTTGGGGGGGGGAGAGGGGGAGCTATTTTTTGGGGGTGGGGTGGGGGGGTGAGGGTGTGTTTTTTAACTCCTTCCTCTCCAGCTTGCACCTCCTCCACATTCAATATGTCTCCCACTGGGACAACTCATCAAAGAAATAAGGAACATGCCGTCTTCTGCAAAATTATAATTTAACAGTAGAAAGCTTCAAGTCACAAAGTCCAAAAACTACCTAAGTAACTTTTTTTTTCCCCCTTTTTTTCCCTTTTTTTCCCTTTTTTTTTCAGTGTTTGTTTTTTTTTATTATTTTTTGTCTTTTTTTTTCCTTTTTCTTTTTTCATTCTTTTTTTTTTCCCCTTTTTCTTCTTCTTCTTCTTCTTCTTTTTTTTTTTTTTCAATATATATCACATAAACTATACATTAAATATTCTTGAGGTATTTCAGAGAACATTGTCAAAAGGCTTGTAAGGTCTGTGCTGGGTGGATCATCAAGAAGGGCTTTCTCCTGCATAGAGAACGTCTTTGGTATCACAAGAGCATGAGGTTGGGGGGAGGGGGAGGGGGTTGGGGGGAAGTTGGGCTTTAGAGAAGGGTTGGAGTGGTCAAGGGGTCCAGGCAAGATTTGGCCAAGGCAATAAGTGTGGAGGGACAACAGGGGAGTGGGGAGGGGATGAGGTAAGGGAGGTTCTGACCTGCTCTATCAGGGTTGCCCGGTGGGATGGCCCTGGTTGGGCTGGGTGCCACCTGGATTGACCCTGGGTGAATCTGGTCTGGCACAAAAGAAGTCACCTCAGTGGCTGCCCAATGGGATGGACCTTGCAGAGGTCCTGGTTGGGCTTGGTGCCACCTGGATTGACTCTGGGAAAATCTGGCCCAGCACAAAAGGAGTCACCTTAGTAGCTGCCCAATGGAATGGACCTTGCAGAGGTCCTGGTTGGGCTTGGTGCCACCTGGATTGACCCTGGAGTTGCCTCACCTGGAGTCTGAACCAAGCAGGTACCACTGCACCCTAACCAAGATTGCTGGGCAAGAGCATCTCCTCCAGCAGGTCGTCCACCACTGCCTTTTGCTAAAGCTGAGTGGTGGAGCGGCCCAAGATGTGCTCATCTCCCTCAGTCAGTCAAAAATGCTCCTTTAGGGACTTGGTTCCTGCTGAAAGGTCTCACAGCTCCAACCCCTCTCTAAAGGAGAGGTTTGGAGAAATCTCAGGGTGAGGCTTTCTACTGCTCCTGCTTGTGTCTTTCCAAACAGGAAGAACCAGGAACCCTCCCTGTGCTACCAAAGCAGGGGAACCAAAGCCCAAGTCTGAGCTGAGCGAGGAAGGAAAGCCCTGTGATGAAATCCAGGACTTCTGATTTCCAATGAGACTCTGGAACAGGTTGCCCAGGGAGGCTGTGGCTGCCTCCTCCCTGGAGGTATTTGAGGCCAGCTTGGATGAGGCCTTGAGCAACCTGTGCTGGTGGGAGGTGTCCCTGCCCATGGCAGGAGGTTGGAACTGGATGATCTTGAAGGTCCCTTCCAACTCAAACCATTCTGTGAATCCATGAATTTCGTGGACTTCTGTAGGGTCCCAGCACTGAGCTGGGCTGGGGAAGGACATGGAGCAAAGCCTTTCCCCCAGAAGAAGAGAGGTCAGTGCTCCTGGGGCAAGAGGGGCTGGATGGAAGGACCCTGGGGACCATGCCAGGCTTGGTGGGGAGGGTGATACAGGGACATCTAAGAGGGGGAACACGCCGGGGAACCAGCACCTTTCCCACTGCGGGCGGCAAGGGGGATGCTTTCTCTTCAGTCAGGACAAGGGTCGGGTTCCTCTCCTTCATCCCAACACCCAAAGACTACAAGAGTTTGCAAGAATCCATCCCTTTGGAGAGCTGAGGTAATAGAGTGAGTCTTCAGGGTCAAAGCAGAGGAGCAAAGAAATGGCCACACACCTTTGGTACAAAGAAAAAGGCACTCATCTACCACGCTGCCATCCCCCAGCCGCTCGCTTGCCTTCTCCCTCACTCTCTGGGGACCCGACGGGGCTGGGGCTGGGGAGGACCTGGGGGTGGCAGGGAGGTGTTGGCCAGGCTAGGGGGAGAGAAGCTCTCAGGCAGCCCAGCCACGGGGAGGGGGTGGGGGAGAGCAGGGAAAGTGGAGTTTCCAGCACAGACCAGACAAGGCAGCAAAAATCTTTGGTATCAGACGTGATTTTCCAATCACAAACATTGAAAACTCAAGTGAGGTAGCCTTGATTCTTGGGTTCTCACTAGAAATGTCTTTGCATCCTTGAGGGCCTGTGGCATTTACTCTTTTTTTTTTGTCTTTTCTTTATTTTTTTTCTTTTATTTTTTCCCTTTTCTTTTATCTCTTTTTTTTCCTTTCTTTTTTTCTCTTTTTTTTTATTTTTCATTTTTATTTTTTTCTCTTTATTTTCTTTTTTATCTTTATTTTTTATTTTCTTTCCCCCCTTTTTTTCTCTTTTTTTTCCCTTTTCTTTTTTCCCCCTTTATTTTCTTTTTTCCCTTTATTTTTTTCTTTATTTTCTCTTTTTACTTTATTTTCTTTTTTCCTTTATTTTCTTTTTCTTTATTTTCTTTTTTCCTTTATTTCCTTTTTCCCTTTCTTTTCTTTTTTTTCCTTTATTTTCTTTTTTCCCTTTATTTTTTTCTTTATTTTCTTTTTTCTTTATTTTTTCTTTATTTTCTTTCTTTTTCCCCCTTTATTTTCTTTCTTTTTTTCCCCTTTATTTTCTTCTTCTTTTTTTTTCCTTTATTTTCTTTATTTTCTTTTTTTTTTTCCCTTTTTTTTTTTTCCTGCATGTTTTGAGGGTTTTTTGGGGGTTTTTGGCTGTTTGGTTGGTTATTGTTTAGTTGTTGGTCGGGTGGGTTTTTTTTCACTTCCCAAACCAAGGCCCCCTTCCTGGCTTTTCAGCCCTTGAATACTATTCGGTGGGGTTCAGCAAATCCTTCCCCCTCCTCCTCCCTCCCCCCCCCTCCCCCCATCATCACCACGTCACAGACAAGAAGAAACAACTTCAGGGTTAAAAACTCAGCGGCGGGAAGCTGGGGGCAGGGGGGGGAAGGGGGTCCTAGGGAGAGGTGTTGGAGGAGGTAGGTAATAAGGGGGGAGGGGGATGAGATTGGCTTTGCCCTTAACTTGTGGGTGGCGGTTGGCAAAACACAGCGGAGGCATCTCTACCCCTTCCCCCTCCTCCTCTCTCTTTCTCTCTCCTGAACGAAATCGCTTTGGTTCGGTGTGAACGTGTCCGGGCTGACACTTTCCCCCAGCCCCTCCACCGCCCACCTGCCCCGGCGGGGCTCTTTGCTTACAGATGTCCTCTAACCCCACCGGTGAGCACAGCCGGCCAGGGGCTCCGAGTGTGTGCAGGGCTTGGTTTGGGGGGTTGGTTGGGTTGTTTTTTTTTCTTTCACACTTTTAGTCCTTTCCTCTTTTTTTTTTTTAATTCCCCCTCCTTTTTCTTTCTTTTTCTGTCCTTTCATCTTTCTTTTTTTCTTGTCCTTTCCTTTTTTTCTTCGTCGTTTTTTTCCTCGTCCTTTCTTTTTCTTTGTCCTTTTTCTTTGTCCTTTCTTTTTTCTTGTCCTTTATTTTTTTTTCTTGTCCTTTCCTCTTTCCTTTTTGTCTTTTTTTCTTGTCCTTTCCTCTTTCCTCTTTGTCCTTTCTCTCTTGTCCTTTCTTTCTTGTCCTTTCCTCTTTCTTTCTTGTCCTTTCCTCTTTCTTTCTTGTCCTTTCCTCTTTCCTTTTTCATTGTCCTTTCCCCTGTCTCATTTTTTCCTTCGTCCTTTCCTCTCTTTTTTCTGACGTGCTTTTTGTGTTGGTTTTTTTTTCCTCTTCATGAACACATACATTATATTTTTTATCCTTTTTTTTTTTTTTCCTTTTTCCTTCTTTTTAACAAGGTGCCTTCCTGTTACACAACAGCTTGCTCTCAAAGTAAAGTGAATCGAAGAAACCATAGCTCTAGAACACAGATGGTACTATTTTACCCGCATCAAAATTCATCCTGTCCCTCTTTTGGGGGGGGTGGGGGTTGGTTGGTTGGTTGGTTGGTTTTGGGGTGGTTGTTTCTTTTTTGGTTGATGGTTGATTTTGGAGGATTTTTTTCCTTTTATTTTCTTCTCCCCCCCCCCCCAAATGGCAGGGAAGAGAAAAGAAAGAGGGCAGGGGTGGGGGGAGTGAGAAGGGGGTGGATCTTGCCTTCCCCCCTCCCCTCCCCCATCCATCCCCAAGCTTCTTACCAGCCCTTCCCAATTCCTCAGCGGCTACTCCTGAGGGCAACCCCTGGGTTGGGCCAAGGGTTGATGGTGAAAGGGTTTGGCCTGGTGATTGCTTCTTCTGGTTTTTTTTTTGGGGGGGGGGGGAGGAAGGGAGGAGAGGGGGGGTCGTTTTTTTATATGGCACAAGTCACCATGGAGAGCTGGGAGGAAACAATGGTGTTGAAGCTAGTACCAGTGCTCCAGACATTCGCATTTTAAGGCAGGTTGTTAATTGGCACAAAAGAAAAGCAAATCAAATCAAATTCCCCCCCCCCAAAAAAAAAACCACCCCAAAAAACCCAAAAAATTTTGATGTCTTTGTATCTTGGGGGTGGCTTTTGGGGGGGTTGGGTTGGGTTTTTTTTGGGGGGGGGGTGGTGGTGGTGGTGTTGGATTTTCAGTTCCCAGTGAGTTGCCAAGCTTGGCCTTGAGCTCCTTTGGTGGTTGTGGTTTCTGTTGGTATTCCAGGATTTTCTGGTTGGGTTTTTGGTTGCTTGGTTGGTTTTTTTGGTTGGGTTTTGTCTCTTTCCATCTCTCTTCAAGGAGGGGTTGGTTGGTTGGTTTGCTTTTTGGTTTTACCCACCCCCCCTCCCCACCACCTTTCCCCACCCTTCTCACACCCAGGGCTGGGTCTCCCCACCCTTGGATTTCTTCCTCGCCCACCGACGTCGGGTCCCGGGAGGGAATCCTTCCCTCGCTGGGGTTGGGTTTAGCTTTTTGGTTTTTGTCATTTCTTTGGTAACAGAAGTGAAAAAAAATAAAAGGGGGGGGGGGGGAGAAGGGGGGAGGGGAGCATGGGGAAGGGTTGGTGGTGGTGGTAGTGGGGCAATAGTGCATGTCGAGGGGTGGGTGGGTAGGGCAAGACCCAAAGCCAACAAAGCTGCTTGGTCTGCGTCTGGTCCTCAACCGCGACGTGAAGCAGAACTGCGGCGGCGAGCGGCGGAGCCGGACACCAGGAACGCTCAGGATCCTCTTGCTCCAAGTCTCTCCTCCCGTCTCCTTTTTCCCAAACAATTCCTTATGTTTTAAATACCCGAATTCTGTAGCTAAAAATGTGCTTCTTTGACCTGCTTGGGCGCCAGGCGAGGCGGTGCGGCCACGGTCCCCGGTCCGGCCACGGCGCTGGGGGTGGAGGGGATGCTCGGCCGCGTGGAGGCCACAGCCAGGAGGTTTCCTTTGCCGTGAAAGTTCCTCTGGGAGGGATCCAGGGACAGGTGCTCTCGTGGGTTGGGGTGAGTGTGTGCATGGGGGAGGTGGGGGTGTGGGGGGGGGTGCTCTTGGGGGGTGTTGGAGGTGGAAGGGGCTTGGCGGAAGGTGCCCGTGGAGGAGAATGGGGCTACAGGAATGGTCTCGACCAGGCGGCCAAAGCCTTCCCAGGGAGGGAAAAGCCCAAGTGTCAATGGCAGAGAAGGTCTGGCTGCCTCGGGAACCTCACTGCACCTCAGCGTGGGGGAAAAGCTTTCAGCAGCCAGAGACCTGGCAGGAGCCTGGTCACCCTCCTCATCCCCCTATGGAACCCTAGAAGAGCTGGCCCTGATTGCATGGGGTTGTGCCACAGCCCAGCCCCATGGCTCCACCTCTTGTGTCTCCCTCACCTGTACCCCTCCACCTAGGGGTGGCTGTGGCGGAGACCCAGGTTGGTGGTGGGGTCAGGGGATGCCCCTTTCCCCAGACACCCTGGTGGGCACGTGTAGACAAGGTCCTGTGGTCCCCAAGGACCAGGCGTGCTTCCAAACAGCACCTCCCCCTCTCCCTCCACCTGGCATCATCCCTGCTCCACAGGGCTTTCCTCCAAGTCCTCCTGGGGATGGAGCTGACCTGGTGGCAAACCCTTTCCCTGCTCCACAAGCTGGCAGGACGTGGCAGAAGGATTGTGGCACGAGGCCTCCGTCCAGAAGTGACAGCTGGCTGAGGGTTTGGTAGGCTGAGGGCCCCACAGCATCCAAAAGCACCCACCCTGGGACATGAGCGTGAGGCTGGGGGTCGGCTTTGTCATGAGGAGGATGCCTGGGAAGGGGGAGGGAAGGGCTGGGCAGGGGGGGGACATCATGCTTTGGAGAAAGTGCTTGTAGAGGACGAGGGCACCCCGGGGTTCGCGCCTGGCTCCTCCTGCCAGCGGTTCATGCACCGCCGCCGGGCGTTCATGAAGAAGTTGCTGACGGTGTTGAGCTCCAAGCCCAGCTGCTGGGAGATGGTCATCTGCATCTCCTTGGAGGGCCTCTTGTTCTCCTTGAAGATGGCGATCAGGGTGCGGCGCTGGAGGTCGGTGAAGACCAGGCGCTGCTTCTTGGGCTGCAGGCTCCTGTCCTTCTGCTGCTCCTGCTCCTTGCGTTTGCAAGCTGGGGGTTCAAAGGAGAGAAGGAGGGACAGTCACTACCTGCCTGCTCACCACCCTGCCCCGCTGCCAGGATGCCAGGCTGCCTTCCCAAAAAATAAAACCCCAGGCCCTTCCCTCCAGCGAAGCTGCTGGCTTGTAGCCCATCGCTCCCTAGGCTACCTCCCTCCTCTTCCTCCCTCTGCGTCCTGAGCCTCTCAAGGGCAGCAGCGTGGGAAGGGCCTGGGTGAAGCCCATCGCCCCTTCAGGTGCCCAGGGAATGCCCAGGTCTCAGCATCTCCAGGTGACCTTGGGACTAGAGACTGAGGAAACTCCTAGGCTGGCTCTGCTCCTGCAGCCTGGCCATCAGGAGCTGCTCCATGCCTTAATTTTGGGGGTGATCCACGAGCCTCCCTCTCTCACTGCACCCTGGTGTGGTCACCCTCACCTCCTCAGCACCTCTGTGGATCTCACTGGAGGACTCAAGGAACCTCTATCTCTTGGCCACCAAGTCTCTCAAAATACAGGGAAGAGCCAGGGGCAGGGACATTGCAAGGGGGCAGCCTGCAGCCACCACATCCTACAGCAGACAGCCTGTAAGGACCATCTGTGGTTCCGCCTGCTCTGGGAAGGCATTTTCCTGCCTCTGGAGGATGGAGAACAGCCTGAGCTACCTGAAGCTCCAGGAAATTCCATCTCTCCTGCATGCCTTTGCTGCTGGATCCTTTGGCATGTGTGGCAGTTTGAGCCAGCAGCAGATCAAAAGCCTCCCCTCCAGACTTGGCTGCAAACATGGAGGGAGGAAGGGAGGGAGGGAGAGAGGTGAGCAGGGACCTTTGGTAAACATCTGGATTTTAACTGGAGGAATCTTTAGCTCACTGCTGGTGGAAGGGGTGAGAAAAGGAGACTTTGCTATGATGTTCCTCTAGAACATTATGCAGTTAACTGAGGCTGGTGGAGGTTGCTGGTCCACTTCCACCTCAAAGAAAGGATGACCTCAAAGCTGTCGAGGTGAGAGCAAGGTGCTCAGAAACCTGACTGGGTCAGGGCTTGGCAACATGTGGGCACTGTGGGTGGGAGCATGAGAGGCCCATGGGCAAGGCAGGGCACAGGTCTGACCCTCCAAGGCTGGGGCCACAGAGTTTCCTCCTGGAAAAGCTCAGAAGAGAGTCAGGGAACTGTGGGCTGAAGACTTGCTGAAAAGAGCCCCAGACAGCAACAGTCTGCAGCCCTTGGAGTTTCTTGGTTCACACCTTCCAAAGGATCTGACAGGAAGGGCACAGATCCTTCAAGACATTCTCTGTTGGAATGTTGCTGAGTGACAGAGATTTCGACTTGGGTCTCTGAGACCTTTCCACCAGCCTCTTCAACCTGGTGCACAGACCTTGGAGGGGGCAGAGGCCAAGGCTGAAAGCCACTGCCACAGAAATGGGACAGCATCTTGGCTCCCTGAGCCAGGAATTGCCCTCAGGCTAAGCAGCTGCTCTGCAAACCTCCACGGCCAGGCTGTGTAGGAAGGTAGGCAGCTGAGCAGCCTCACAGTAATGGGAGCATGTCTGAAGCCACTTCTTCCTCACTGGGGAACAAGCAAGGTCTCCTCTGGTTCTTCTGGACTAGATGATTGCTAGAGGTCCTTTCCAACCTCTGCCATGCTGTGAGTGAATGGCTCTTCAGCTGACCTGCACTATGAGTCTTCTTTACTCCAGTATCTGAAGGGGGCTACAAGAAAGCTGGGAAAGGACTTTTGAAGGTGTCAGGGAGTGATAGGACTGGGGGGGATGAGATAAAACTAGAAGTGGGGAGATACAGGTTGGATGTTAGGAAGAAGTTCTTCCCCAGGAGGGTGGTGAGAGACTGGCACAGGTTGCCCAGGGAGGTGGTGGAAGCCTCATCCCTGGAGGTGTTTGCAGCCAGGCTGGAGGTGGCTCTGAGCAGCCTGATCCAGTGTGAGGTGTCCCTGCCCATGGCAGGGGGCTTGGAACTGGCTGAGCCTTGAGGTCCCTTCCAACCCTGACAATTCTGTGATTCTATGATGTCCACCCCTTCCACCCCAAGCTGGGGAAACCTCGAGCTCAGTGAAGCAGATCCTTTCTCCAACACCTTCAGCTTCCTCTCCCAGCTCACTGGGCTTGGTCCTTGCCCCATCCCCACGCAGCTGGTGGGAGCCTTCAATTCTGCTCCCGCTGGATCAGGGGACAGGAGGCACCAACCTTGACAACGATGGACCTCCACACCCAGGCCAAATCGGGCAGCCCTGGGTGTGGAGAGCCTTCCCCTCCCCTCCTCCCACCCCAGGCAGGTTTAGCTGCAAACCTACCATCCTTGAGGGACAGCCTGAGCCCTGGTGGGACCCTGTCCCGGGGGTACCTTACTCAAACAGCCAGCAGAGAATGGTTTAGTGGAAACCTACCCTATGACCATCAGATGCTTGCAAAAAGAACAAACAAACAAACAAAATACTTTATAGAAAAGTTGACTTTGGTTCCAGACATGAGTTTAAAGAAACCCAAACCAACACCTCCCCCCACACTCCCCAGCTTTCCCTTCCCCCCACCCCCAAAACCAGCCAACCAACAGAACAGAGCCCCCCACACACACACACACCCTCTGTGCACATTTGGAGCAGCTCTGCCAGCCCCCTCCCCACCTGCTGTATGCCTTCCCACTGCCCCCTTGCATGCTTGGTTCCAGCCCCACGCTGGTGGCACTGGGAGGAACCTGGTGGCACTGGTGGGCACCTCGTGGGCATGGCTTTGGCTCTGTAAGGTGCAGCTTATGCTGCCTCTGTCCACCCTACATGCAGCAGCTACATACATATGTGTGCAGGGATGTGGAGGTACAGGTGCAGGGATGTGTAGGTACTCACAGGTGTAGGGATGTGGAGGTACAGGTGCAGGGAGGTGTAAGTACTCACAGGTGCAGGGATGTGGAGGTGCTCACATGTGCAGGGATGTTTCTCCCCACCCACACCCTGAAGGACCTGCTGGAGCCATGCTGACCCTGCTGCAAGCCCAGCAAAGCCACTGGGACCTCCTTTGCTCCCTTGCTCTCCCACCTGCTTGCTCTCATTCCCACCAGCAGCACTGGACAGCCAGCCCCAGCATTCCAGCTCTCCAAGCTCACATCTCCACCTCCCCATTCCATTCCTAGGAGTAATTATGACAAACCACTCACCCCGAGGCTCCCAGACAAACTCTAACCATCAGAGTCTTGCTGGTCATACTGGGATCCAGCAGATACTTCCCACCAGCACAGCTTGCTCAAAGCCTCATCCAGCCTGGCCTTCAGCACCTCCAGAGAGGGGACAGCCACAGCCTCCCTGGACAACCTGTTCCAGTCTCTCCCCACCCTCACTGCTAAGAATTTCTTCCCCATCTCCACTTTCAGTCTCTCCTCTCCCAGCTCAAAGCCGTTGTTCCTCACCCTGGCACTCCCAGCCCTTGTCACCAGTCCCTCCCCAGCTCTCCTGGAGCCCTTCAGGTCCTGGCAGGCTGCTCTGAGGTCTCCCTGGAGCCTTCTCTTCTCCAGGCTGAAGACCCCCAACTCTCTCAGCCTGTCCCCACAAGGGAGGTTCTGCAGCCCTCTGATCATCTTGGTGGCCTCCTCTGGCCCTTCTCCAACAGCCCCAGGCCCTTCCTGTCCCGGGGGCACCAGAACCGGAGCCGAGGGCCGAGGGCTGCAGAGGCAGTGGTGCCACCAGCTCCACACCTCTGTTATTTTTGGCCTCCCTCATTTCCTGTGCTCGTTTGTTTATTTATTAATTTCTTTTTCTGCTGACGCAGCCCAAGCCCCCCCCAGCCCCTCCCCCGCTCCTTCCCCAGCTCAATCTAATTACAGCTCCGCAGCGCAGGGATCGATCGGGACGCTGCTCAGCTCTATTTATGGTGGCCATCAACCCCCTCCCCCCCCCCCCCTGCCCCCAGCACAGGATCTTTTCCCTACCCCACATCCCCCAGGCACTGCTTTCCCAGGCAGGCTGGAGCTGGCCATCCCCATGTCCCTGTGTGGTGGGAGCCAGGGACAGGGATCAGCTCAGGGCACGGCTCCGAATCCCACCCAGCTCGGCACGGGCTGGGGGAGGTTCTCTGGGCTTCAAAATGCTTTTTATACAAATCTCAAACTCCAAAGGACTCTGCACAGAATCACTGGATGGTAGGGGTTGGAAGGGAGCTCTGGAGATCATCAAATCCATCCCCCCTGCCAGAGCAGGGTCACCCAGGGCAGGAACACATCCAGGTGGGCTTGAAAGTCTCCAGAGGACTCAACCACTTCTCTGCACAGCCTGCTCCAGTGCCCTCCCACCCTCGTAGCACAGAAGTTCCTCCTCATGTTTAGATGGAGCTTCTGTGTTGAGGTTTATGTCCATTACCTCATGTGCTGTCACTGAGGACCACTGACAAGACCACTGAGAGCATTCTTGTCTCTCAGTCAGGTACTGGAGGGTCTCTGGGCCCAACTGCAGTCCATGGGGTTGGGAATGTGGCTTCCACCTTGCCTCTGCATTATCTCCCCAGCAAACAGCCACAGCACAGGGTGCTACCCTGGCCTGTCCTGCTCCTTGCTCCTCCTGGGGCACAGGAGACCCTCATAGCACCAGAACCAACAGTGAAGAGAAGGATTGGGGTCCCCTATGACCAATGGGAATGCTCTGAGTAAGGAGTTGAGCTCATACATAATGGAGGTCTCTCTTCTCTCACATTCTCTCCTCAGCTCATCTCACAGTGTCTGAACCTCTGAGACCTCCACAGCTCAGCCAGGCTTGGCTGAAACCAGCCAGCAAGGAGTGACAAGGAGGAAATCATAGAATATTAGGGGTTGGAAGGGACCTCCAAAGATCATCCAGTCCAACCCCCTGCCAGAGCAGGATCATGTAGGGCAGGTCACACAGGAACATGTCCAGGTGGGTTTGGAATTTCTTAGAGAAGGAGGAGACTCCACAACCTCTCTGGGCAGCCTGCTCCAGGGCTCCAGCACCCTCACACCAAAGAAGCTTCTCCTCATGTTGAGTGGAACTCCCTGGGTTCCAGCTTTTGTCCATTGACCCTTGTCCTGTCACAGGGCACTGAAATGAGCCTGGCCCCTTCTTGACACCCATCCTTATCATGTAAACATTAGTAAGATCTCCTCTCCAGACTAGCCAGCCCCAGGGCTCTCAGCCTTTCCTTCCCATACAGATGTTGCAGTCCCTTCATCATCCTCATAGCCTCCATTGGACTCTCTCCAGCAGTTCTCTGTCTCTCTTGAACTGGGGAGCCCAGAACTGGACCAAGCACTCCAGTTGTGGTCCAGGCAGGGTAGATCAGAGGGAGAGGAGAACATCCCTTGACCTGCTGGCCACACTCTTCATGCATCCCATCCCTCAGGTAGCTGACCTGGCTGAGGGGAAAAACACAAGGGGTAGACAAGGAAGGAGCTCGAGGAGAGGAGAAGCAGGAGGAAAGACCTCTGCCAGCAGAGACATCCCACGGGGTCCACCTGAGGACTTCTGCTGAGGGCTTCTACCTCTGCCAGAGCCTGGTGTCAAGAGAAGGAGAGCGTTCTCCTTGACTTCACCTTGACCAGCAGAAAGCAAAACATCCTCCAAATCACCTCTAAAGGAGCCATCAGCGAGACAATCAAAGCGGCTGCTGCTCAGGAGCCGCGATTACTCCGCGCAGCGTGAACTCCGCCAAGCGTTTAACTAATACCCGACGGCTTGGCAGGCTCCCGCTGCCCCCCAGCCCCGGCTCCCTCTGCCACAGCCGCAAACCTCCCCTCGCTCAGCCCCAGCCTCCTCTCCCTCTCCAGCCGCTCGCAACCACAACCTGCAATTTTCTGCCCACTTTGCTTAAGTGCTGGCGATTTGTTGAAATCACAAAAAGACAGCCGGCGGCTTTCAGAGCCAGCCCCGGCGAGGTGAGGGGGAGAAAAACATCCCCAAAACCACCCACTCCGCTCCTTTTTCTCTCTGTCAATGCGGCTCGCAGCGGGGTCGAGGGATCGAGGAGCGTTTAGGGGCTCTAAGGGAGGTGGAGGAAAGGATGAAGGAGGGGGGATCTGGATGTGGTTGGTCAAGGACAGGTTTTTTGCAGGGCAGAGGTGGGCTCCGGTTGGGAAATACATTCATAGAATCACGGAATGGTTTGGGTTGGAAGAGACCTCAGAGATCATCCAGTTCCAACCCCCTGCCATGGGCAGGGACACCTCCCACCAGCACAGGCTGCTCAAGGCCTCATCCAGCCTGGCCTTGAACACCTCCAGGCAGGAGGCAGCCACAGCCTCCCTGGGTAACCTGTGCCACTCTCTCCCCACCCTCAGTGCTAAGAATTTCTTCCTCATCTCCAGTCTCAATCTGCCCTCCTCAAGCTTCAATCCATTCCCCCTCAGCCTATCACTGCAAACCCTTGTAAACTCATAGAATTGAGTTGGAAAAGGCCTCTAAGATCATCCAGTCCACCACCAGGGCCACCAAACCATGGCCCCAAGTGCCGTGGCCACATGGTTAAAACAAAACCAGCCCCGCTCCCGAAACCCACAGCGTGGGAAAACCACGTCTCAGACCCCTCCAGAGCCTGAGAGATGTGGCCAGAAGCTGTGACACATCTGCAGATCGACATCCTCACGGTCCTGCCGGCTCAGAGCCCCAGGGGCCAGCCAGAGCTCCTGTCGTCCTGTCCCCCCCCCCTTCCCCGGTGCGTGTCCCCCCACGCCACGTGGGGCAGAGGCTTCCCCCGGCGTCCCTGGCAGCTGCCAGAGGATGAGTCCTCAGGCCCTGGGAGAGCCCCTGGTCATTGGTATGCAGGCAGCACGCCGCGGGGTGAGCATCTTCCCCGAGCCCAGCAAATTAAATCTTCCTCTGAAGGCTGCAAATGAGGAGATGAGCCGAGACAAAGCGCTCGCCCCGCGCTGCCGCCGGCCCAGCCCTGCCCTTCCCTTCCTCTCCCTTCCCCGGCGCAGGGCTTCGGGGACCGGCTGCGGCCAGCAGCCTCTGATCGACCCGCGCAGGGCTGGGAGGTTGTCGCCAGCCGCCCACAACGACCACCCCAACCCTCTCCCCCACTGCCCAGGGGCCTGTGGAGTGGGTTGGCAGGTGGAAGGAAAGGACTGGAATGAAACGATGAAGATGATCAGAGGGCTGCAACAGCTCTGCCTCAAGACAGGCTGGCAGAGTTGGGGCTGTTCAGCCTGGAGAAGGGGATTCTGCTCCTCTGCTCTGCCCTGCTGAGACCTCACCTGCAGTGCTGTGTCCAGTTCTGCTGCCCCCAACGCAAGAAGGACCTGGAGCTGATGGAGAGGGTCCAGAGGAGGTCACAAAGACGCTCAGAGGGCTGCAGAACCTCTACTGTGGGGGCAGGCTGGGAGAGTTGGGGCTGTTCAGTCTGAAGAAGAGAAGGCTCCAGGGAGAGCTCAGAGCTGCATTTCAGTATCTGAAGGGGAACTACGGGAAGGCTGGGGAGGGGCTGTTCAGAAGGGCCTCTGGGGATAGGATGAGGGGCAAGGGTTTGGAACTGGAACAGGGCAGAGTTAGGTTGGACATCAGGAGGAAGTCCTGCACTGTGAGGGTGGGGAGACACTGGAACAGGCTGCCCAGGGAGGCGACTGTGGCCCTGCCCCTGGAGACATTCAAGGTCAGACTGGCCGTGGCCCTGTGCAGCCTGCTGTAGCTGGAGCTGTCCCTGCTGCCTCCAGGGGGGTTGGAGAAGATGATTTTTGAGGGTCCCCTCCAACTTGATGCAGTCTGAAATTACAAGCCCTCGGTGCTCCACTGGGGTGAGGATGGTCCCTCCTGAGAGGGAGTTCAACTGGGAGAGGCTGGAGGGGACTCTCAGAGCCACCCAAACAACACCAGCCCTGTGGGACCTCATTTTGCCTATTCTCAAGCTTTGCCTGATCTTTCTTGGTGTTCTCAGCTTTGCCAGTGCTGGAGCAGCCAAGTTCGTCAGGGCTGAGGGATGGTGAAGAGACACAAAGCAGCTGTGGTGGCTGCAGGTGGGCTTGGCTCCATCCCTCCATATTTATCCTGCTTTTATTCTTGTTCTTTCCAGCCCAGCTTCTGTCAACCCCACCAGAGACAGCCCTGGCCTGAGCCAACTGCATCAGACCCCTCATGGACACAAACACTTTGAAACGACTTTAAAAGGTGTTGTGGCTCTAAGCCTTTCCTTTCTGCAGGGGTTTGATTTCTCACTTGCTTTTCTGGAGCCTTGCATAAAAGGAGACCTGGTGCCTAGCTCCGAGCACCCCACCCCTGTCATCCCACCTGCTGGCAAAGTTGCTTCCCCCTTTTCCCCCATCTCCTCCTTTTCTAAGGCTTTTCTTTTTTAAGGGCCATGTTTGGCTGCTGCTCCTTGTCCCAGCTCCTCGACCACTGCCACCAAGGAGCTGCTCAGCGCTTAGCAGTGCCAAGCACAGCCCAGGTCCTTCCCAGCTGCCTGGGGTGAGGGAGAGCTGGGCAGTGGTGCCCTGGGAGTCCTCCCAGCTGCTCCATTCTCCTCACTCTTCTCCCCAGTCACGGCCACTTAGTGTGATGAGGCCAAATTGGTGCTAATGAAGTGGTGGAGTCAGGCAGCGGCAGGCAGGAGCCGGCAGCGCCGCGGGGGACGGCAGCAGCAGGGGATGGTTGTCACCTTCTGGGAGAGAGAGGTGAGGTGGGGATGAGGAATGTCTGGAAACCCTCCGACCCCTGAAATGAGTTTTCCTTGGAGCCAGCAACACTCGTTCATGCTCAGCCTTGGCACAAGAGCCCCAGCTGCAGAACTCGGGGGGGAGAAGGGAGTCTGGGGTTCAGTTCATGCCACAGTGACACAGAGAATCAAGAAGCGCCAGACAGGGAGCCTGCCTCAGGGGTCTGAGGTAAAGGACTTCCCTGTCACTCACACAGCTGTGGGTCCAGCTCTGTCCTCACTCCTCTATAAGAAAGGGGCAGCAAAGATCTATCTCCACTTGGCATCAGGGGACCCCTTGGTATCCAGAGAGACCTTAGAGCAGCCTTCCAGGACCTGAAAGGGGCTTGCAAGAAAGGCAGGGAGGCACATTTTACAAGGGCTTGGGAAAGGATTGAATCTTGATGAGGGCAGACTAAGACTGGAGATGAGGAAGAAATTGTTGGGAGTGAGGGTGGGGAGACACTGGAACAGGCTGCCCAGGGAGGTTGTGGATACCTCCTCCCTGGAGGTGTCCAAGGCCAGGTTGAATGAGGCCTTGAGCAACCTGAGCTAGTTGGAGGTGTCCCTGCCCATGGCAGGGGGTTGGAACTGGATGACCTTTAAGGTCCTTTCCAACCCGAACCATTCCATGAATCTGAATCTATGAATCACCCTGGGCTGCTGCTCAGTGATTCTCATCCTGCTGAGCTCCTCCTGCTAAACTCCCACTGCCTCCAGCAGCTCCTGGAGCTGTGTCTCCGAGCAGGGCCAGACAAATCCAGCGATCAATGCAGCACATCTCATCCCAGCACATCGCTCCCCAGCTGCTCTCGCTGCAGAGATGCTGTCCAGAGCTGTTACCATCCAAATAATATTTGCTGCAGAGAGGGGAAAGGAGTAGAAGAGGGAAACCAGCAGTTTTCAGCATTTCCTGCTTAAATCTGGTCTTGGGTGGATTTGGTCTTGGGTGGATTTATCAGATGGTGAAGTGGGAAGCTCTCTCAGGGTTTGGCTGAGCCAGTTCTTAGATGGCTGCTGGCTTTCCTGCTCTGTGGTGCTGTGAAAACCAGGAAAATCTGTAATCCTCCAGGAGAGGGTGATGAGGTTTGTTTCACCAGGGTTTGGGACCCTCTGAGGTTTGTTTCACCAGGGTTTGGGACCCTGCTGGAGGGTCTGAGCAGCGACTGCTTCCTCTCAGTTGCCCCTCAGATCAGGAGGGACCTTCCAGACCGGAGCCCTTCCCTGCTGCCAGTTGCTACTACAGAAGGCTTCAGCTCTCCAAGGTGGTATCCAGCCTGGATGCCCCAGCTCCAACCATAACCCAGCTCCTGGCTATTCACACCTGGCAGGACACTATCCATGTCCTTGGGCAGCAGCTCGTGCTGGTGGCACGTGCCCAGGACGGTGACTGCACGCTGAGGGGTCTGGGCACAACACAACTCCCTGAAAGGAGGTTGGAGCTAGGAGGGAGTCTGTCTCTTCTCCCAAGAAACAGACTATAGAACAAGGGGAAACAAGACTCAAGCTGCACCAGGAGAGGTTTAGGTTGGACATGAGGGACAATTTCTTTCCCAAAAGGGTTGTCAAGCCCTGGCCCAGGCTGCCCAGGGTGGTGTCACTGGAAAGGCTTCAAAGCTGTGGGGATCTGGTGCTGAGTGCCAGGGCTTGGTGGTGCCCTGGCAGTGCTTGGCTCAGGGCTGGACTGGATGATCTGAAAGGTCTCTCCTCAACAAAGCAGTTCTGTGATTCTATGGCAAGGATGGGGGGACTGGCACCCGAGCTAGAGAGTGGGGGGCAAGAGGCTGGGGGCAGCAGTGGTGCCCAGGGGCAGGACAAGGGGCAAGAAGGACAAACCAGGAGGTTCCAGGTGAATAGGAGGAGAAAGTTGTTTGGTGTGAGGGTGCTGGAGGCCTGGAGCAGGCTGCCCAGAGATGTTGTGGGGTCTCCTTCTGTGGCGAGCTTCCAACCCCCCTTGGCCATTGTGCTACCAAGAGCTGCCTTCGGCGACCCCTTCCCAGCATCATCCCCCCCCCCCCCCCCCCCCGCCGCCATTTCGGAGCGCGGCTCGCTCCTGCCGCTGATTGGTTTGCTTCCCCCCACCCCTCACACATGACGGTCTCTCCCCGCCGCGCTGGCGCCCCCCTGCGGACGCACGGGCGCATTCCCCCCTGGGGGCCGTGGCAATGGTACGACTCGCCCCGCCCCCCGACGCCTCTGTCCAATGGCGCTTTGCAACCGCGGCCCCCCCCCACTCTCTGGGCGCCATGGGCTGTTCCAGCCGCCCCACACTGTGCGAGTGGTGCGGACCAATGCGTGCCGAAAGGGGGAGCGGGGCCAGATAGCGCCGGGAGCGGCTGGAAGGGCATCCTCAGCCCGGCTGCGGAGCAGGGGCCCTTAGCCTGCCGCTTCACCGTCCCACGGCTGCCCCATCGCTACCCGATCGCTACGTCACACAGTGTCCCATCGCTGCCCCATTGTCACCTCCTGTAATGTGCCATCACTGCCCAACAAGTGCCTCACTGCTGCCCCACACGCTGCCCTGTCACTGCTTCAGCGCTGCCCCACATCTGCTCTGTTGTCTCCTCTTGTAGTGTCCCATCACTACCCCACACGTTGTCCCATATTGCGACCCTATTGTTGTCCCCATCACTACCCCACATGCATCCCCATGACAACCCCATCACTGCCCCATTGCTGCCCCATCGCTGCCTCATGCTGCCCCATCACTATCTCACAGGAAGCCCCACCACGACCCCACACACTGCCCCACCACCTACCCCCCACGGTGGCATGACCTCATCACTGCCCCATCACTGCCTCCTCACTATCTCACACACTGCTCCGTTGCCACCCCACACACATCCGCATCACGACCCCATTGTCACCCTGTCGCTGCCCCATCACTGCCCCAACCACAATCCCACCACAACCCCATCAGTGCCCCCTCACAACTCCATCACTGCCCTATCGCAGCCTCTTTACTACTCCACACGCAGTCCATCGCTGCTCCACAAACAACCCCGCAGGCATCACCCCCTCCGCATTGCCCCCCACCTCACACAGCCAGCCCAGCCCCAGCCCAGGCCCCACTGCCCCCCAGCTGCGTGGGGCCGGCGCTAAGGCAGTGGCTGCTCCCCCGGCGCTGCCGTTATTAGCGCAGCTCCCAGGGTATTTCCCGCAGTAATTGGGCTGATCTGCCAGGGATTACGTGCTGCCGCTGCCACGATGGATGATGTTTTAATTCAAGCAGGGCACCTCCAGGGAGGGGAGGGCAGGGCAGGGTCGGGACAGAGACCCCCAAGCACCTGGAGAGGACACACGAGCTGGGTTGGATGCCCTCATGTGATGAAGGGGTTGCCTGGGCACAGGCAGCAGTGCTTAGGAGGGGGTTTAGGATGAGGAGCAACTGAAAATGTAGACCCTACTGGGTGCCTGAGCTTCAGGTTATTCCCAGTCTGGGAGCTGGGCCAGGAGATAGTCCATAATGAGATCCCAGTGCTGGGACACCAGTGATCCCAGCTTGCTAGGATGGATCATCCTTCATGGCTGCAAAGCAGCCAAGGATGCTCCACAGCAGCTGGGGATGGCCTTCCCCAGCTCCCAAATAACAGCTAGGGAGGGAGACCCTTCCAAACCTCCAAATCACAGCTGGGAGGGTCATTCCCAGCTCCTAAATAACATCTGGAAGGGTCCTTCCTAATTCCCAAACAACATCTGGGAGGGTCCTTTCCAACTCAAAAACAATGATTGGGTGGATCCTTCCCAAGTCCCAAATGATGTCTGGAAAGGTCCTTCCCAGCTCCCATATAACATCTAGGGGAGGATCCTTCCCAAGTCCCAGATAACATGTGGGAGGGGAATGACCAGTCCGGGTGGTGCCCACGATCGCAGCCCCCCAGCTCCTTCTCCCTGCCCCTCTCTGGCCCCATCCTGTTGAGGTGGGGGCGAGGTGGGTGGTGGTGGTGTTGCTTTTGCTTCCTCCCCTTTGGCCACAGCAGAGAAACTCCCCCCCCCCCACTACTCCCAGCATTACCTTTAAGGATGACCCCCACGCAGAGCTGTTCCTCCTGGTAAAGCAGCAATTAATCACAGCAAGCATGGGATGGATTTGCAATCAGCTCCCTGCTCCCACCACCCCCATTTCACAGCCCTGGGTATTTTTCCTACCACCCTCTCTTGCCCCCCTCCCCCTCAATGTGGGGCTGGTGCAGCCCATTGATCCGGCCGGGTCGATGCTATTGAAACTCCCACGAGTGGCTTTAACTGCGTGTTGGATATTGCTGGCACATCACTCTGGTGGGTACGTGACCGGCAGGGAGCTACGGGGGAAGTGGCGAAGGGGAAGGGGCTGCGGGAGCCGGGATTAATCCCGACGGAGCTGGGTTATTCCCTGGGTTGTTCAGTGGGTGGGAGCTGCCCGACCCTGGGAGCTTCTCCTCGAAGGTGGGAATGTAATGGTGTGGCTAGGGCTGTAGGGGGGGTGTAGGAGGTGTTTTCGGGGGGATGGTCAAAGGGAAAGGGTTCTCTCAGCTAGGTTTTGTTGCTGCGTGGGAAAGGGGCTGGAGGGGAAGGGTGGAAATGGGCTGAGAAGGAAAAGAGGAGAGAAAAGGGGGAAATGAGAAGGAAAATGGGGGAAAAAAGAGAGAGAGAAAAGGAAGAGAAAAAGAAAATTAAAAAGGAATATGGAAAGAGAAAGAAAAGAAAAGGAAAAAAGGAAAGGAGGGGGGGAATGGGGAAAAGAGAAGGAACAGGGGGAAAATAAAAGAGAAAAAAAAGGGGGGGTAAAGAAAATTATAAAGAAAGGAGAATGGAAAGAGAAAGGATAAGGAAAGGGGAAGGGGGAAAGGAAAGGGGAAGGGGAAAAGGAAAGGAGAAGGGGAAATGGGGGAAAGGGGAAGGGGAAAAGGAAAGGAGAGGGGGAAATGGGGAAAAGGGAAGAAAAAAGGAGGAAATAAAGGAGAAAATGGTGAAAAATAAAATTATAAAGAAAGGGAAATGGAAAGCAATGAAAAAAGAGAAGGAAAAGGGAGAAAATTTTGGGGGGTGGAAGAGAAAAGGGAAGAGGGAAAAGAAAATTTTAAAAGGAAAATGGAAAGAAAGAAAAAAGGGAAAAAAGAAGAAAATGGAGAAGGGGAAGGAAAGGGGGAGAGAGAAGGAAGGGAAAAGAAGGAAAGGGAGAGAGAAAAGGAAAGAGGAAAAAAGAAATAGAAAAAGGGAAAGGAGCAGAAAAAGGAGAAGGGGAGGAAAAGGAAAGAGAAGGGGAGAAAAAGACAAAAAGAAGAAAAAAGGGGGAAATAAGAAGAAGGAAAAGGGAAAGACAAATAATAAAGGTGGGGAGAAAGAAAAGATAAAAGAGGAAGGAAAAAAAATAAAAGGAAATTAAAAGAGAAAGAGGACAAAGAGAACAAGAAAAGGAGGAGAAGAAAGCAAAAAGGAAAGGAGCACCAGGATCCAGTCAATGTCTCAGCTCTCTCCAGCCCAGTCTCACAGCCTCTTTGTTTTCCTCTTTCCCTTCTTGCCTGTTTTCTCCCAGTTTTGCAGGACAGAACAGAGCCAAGGATCTCCCTGCTGGGTGATGCTGACACTGCCCGGGGTGGGGGTCGTCCCTTCCCACCACCAGCCTTCCCTGCAGAGCAATGGGACAGAAGAGTGATGGGCTGGACTGGAACCATCATCCCAAGGCAGCACAAACCTTCCATCCACACCAGGAGAGAAGAGGCTGGGGGGTGTCTGAGCCCCACAGGTCATCAAATGTTCCCCCACCAAGTCCCTTGTCCAGGGGAGGTGACAATGCTCTAATGCCCCCCACCTCCCTCTCCAGGCTCTGCCTGCATCTTCTGCTGCAGAGAATGGGTCCCATCCTCCTCCAAACTGGCATCCACCACGGGGTAACTGCACCCCACCCTGGCCAAAATCCAGAGCAAAGAATGTGGAAGGCATCTTGGAGGTGTTGAAGGCAGAGGAGTGGCTGAGAACCTCCAGTTTGGGGCTGGGAACCATCAGTTTGGGGCTGGGAATCATCAGCTGATGACTGGGACTCACCAGTCTGGGGCTGGGAATCATCAGTTTAGGACTGGGAATCGTCAATTTGAGGCAGAGAATAATTAATTTGGGGCTGGAAATTGTTAATTTAAGGCTGGGAATCATCAGCTTGGGGCTGGAAGTCGTCAATTTGGGGTGGAAAAGGCTGTTTCAGTTTTGGGGAGATGTTTTCAGGTCATCTCCAGGAGAAGCCATCTGCTTTGAAATCAGCCTGATCTGGATGGCTTCTTTTTCAATCCTTTTTCCCTCCTGACACACAGAGCCCCTGATGATACCCCCACCCTTCACCCCATCTCTGTCTCCCCTCTGTTTACCTCATTTCTGACCCCCCCTGAGCTGGAAGCAGCCACAGCACAGCTGCAAGGTCGAGCACCAAGCTCACCACACACCACAAAAAAGCAAATCCAGTGCCCTAAATCCAGCCTGGTCCTGGTTCAGTGTGTGTGGGGACAGGTGGGTGAGGGGGTGTGTGTCCATAAGTAGTCCTCCAGATAGAGGAACTCCACTGGAAGTATCAGGGTAGGGGTTCATTGTCTTCCACGTGAGAAATGCCATCAAAATCCTGATGTTTAGCCCCCAGAAAGAGAACCAAAGGCGGGTGTTGATCCAGCAATCCATTTAAAGCCACGGGTCCCCCTGGGTGGCTCCAAAGCCTGGCAGTGTGCTGCCATCATACCACCCTCCTCATCCTCATTCCTGGCAAGTAGGGAGGCCTGTGGAGAAGGGATCCTACCATGGGAAGTGGACACCTCCCCCACTCAATGCCACAGGGGCTTTGGAAGCACAAATCACCACAGCATCAAACCTATGATGTTTTTGAGTGCTGGAGCAGGCTGCCCAGAGAGGTTGTGGAGTCTCCTTCTCTGGAGACTTTCAAGACCCATCTGGATGTGCTCCTGTGTGACCTGTGCTGGATTCTATGGTCCTGCTCTGGCAGAAGGGTAGGACTCGATGATATTCGGAGCTCCCTTCCAACCCCCAACATCCTGTCATCTGTGATCACCTTTGAGCCGAACTGGGCTGGATGCTGGTCCAGCCACTGAGCTGTAAACGATCCAGGTGGGTGCTGGGGCTGGGCCAAACAAGGGACCCTCAGAAGACGGGGGGAAAGAAAGAGAGTAGGGCCAGATTCCAGCGAAATGGGAAGGGCTGGGATGCTGCTGGCAGGCCCTGGCGTCACGGCCGCATTGCTGCCGCGCTGCCCGGTGCCGATGCTCCGTGCTGGGAGCTGCTTTCGCCGGCGGCTGAGCCGAGCCGAGCCGTTGATGTCTCTGTCAGCCCCCGATGCTATCAGCCGTCAGCAGCTCCTGATGCATTTGCAATTTTATCCCTAATGGAGAGAGTTTGCTCATTACCTGCTCTTTATCAGCCCAGGGTTGCCTGACTCCTGCAAAGGGCCATCGCTCTCCGGAGCTCATCATCCAGCTCAGAGGTCTGGCCCTTGTCGTGGCGTCAGCGAGTCCCTCAGCTCTACCAAGCCGGCGCTGCTGTCTTCACACACGTGGCACAAGCACTGTCACCCCCTCTCTTATCTGTGGGGAAACTGAGGCACGGGGCGGGGGGGATGGATGCTCAATGTGTCAAGCCACTGCTGAGTCACAGCTCGTGTCCCTTTGGCTGCATCATGGCACTTGTTGGGGATGTCCCCATAGCCAAAGACAGCCTTGCCCGTGGCTCCGTGCCCTCCCAGTGCTGGGAACTGTTGCAGAGGCTCCTTGGGAAGACCTTCACCTTTGAAGACCTCTGACATTGATCCACTCGGGGGTTTTACAGGCTCCCTGACAGCCAACCCTGATGTGTTGGGTCTTCAGGTGTGCCCTCAGAACTGTGCCACGCACTGCACCCTCCCAGCACAGCCCAAACTCACCAGCTCCCAGTATTTTTATGCCCTCCCTTGGCAGGGGGATTGCACCCAATGATCTACAGAGGTCTCTTCCAGCCACCACCATTCTGTGATGCTGTGATTTAGGGCTCCCTGGATTCATGCCAGCAACAGAAGATCTCCGATCTCCTCCAGCCTGGACTCAGCAGAGCTGGGTCCTTTGCCACTTGCCTGTGCCAGCACCAGCAGCAAAACCTGCAGTTTGCTTTTCCTTCATGGTTTTGTGTTTTGCCAAGACTTGGGGGTTTTCCTCACTGCTCTGCAAGAGAGGAGATGACAGCTGGTCCCCACAAGTGCCTTCCCACAGCCAGCCCCTGGTTCCCCCTCGGTGTGGGGACTTTCCAGCTCCTTCTCCTGAGCTCAGCAGAGCTGAGCCATGCTGGGACTGCCAGGAGCAAGGAGATTTCCCACAGCTCAAAGGGGTCAGTCCTGCTGGGTGATTTCTGTACCTTGACTTTGGGAACACAAAAAGGAGAAGGACAACCACAGCCATACAGCACTGAGGCAGGACAGCAGGTCCAGGTCTCCCAGTGGGGACATTGTCCAATGCAGGGCAGGTATGGTGGCATCTGCCAATCCCCAAATTAGAAGCCAGGCAGCAGTTTCCACCCCCCACAACTCCCCAAACCCAGCTCATGGTGATACTGAGTCCTCCAGGGCATGGTTTGGTTGGTGCAACCAGGTCCTGTGGTGCAGAGCTTGAATAAAACCCCAGGAACGAGAAGGTGAAGGAAAGAACCAGCATGACCCCAAAGGTGGGGACAAAAGATCAGTACCCATAGCAGGATGGGGGGAAGAGCAGTATGAGCAACCCCACTGCCCATCTCAGCCTGCCCATGGTGAGTGCACATGGATGGAAGTGGGGTAGGCTCATGTACAAGGGTGGGGGTGTTTGTGGGTGTAAATAGGTGTGGAGATGTGTGGGTGCTAGTGTGTTTAGGAGTCTGTAGGTGGGTGTACATGGGTGTAGGTTTGGTGTAAGTGGGTGGAGATTTGGTGCAGGTGGGTGGAAGTTTGATGTAGGTGGGTGGAGGTTTGGTGGAGGTGGTTAGAGGTTTGGTGTAAGTGAGTGGAGGTTTGGTGGAGGTGGGGGGAGATTTGGTGCAGGTGGGTGGAAGTCTGATGTAGGTGGGTGGAGGTTTGGTGCCGGTGGATGGAGGTTTGGTGGAGGTGGGTGGAAGTTTTGGGGTGGAGGTTTGGTGGAGGTGGGTGGAGGTGGTTAGAGGTTTGGTGTAAGTGAGTGGAGGTTTGGTGGAGGTGGGTGGAGGTTTGGTGCAGGTGGGTGTATACAGGTGTAGGAGGGTGTGTATGGGAGTAGGTGGGTGTAGGAGGCTGTAGGTGGTTGCATGTGGGTGTACATGGGTGTAGGTGGGTGTATGTAAGTGTGGGTGGGTGTAAGTGGGTGTAGGTGGGTGTGGATGAGTATGGGGGGTGCATGTAGGTGTACATGGGGGTAGGTGGCTGTAGGTGGATGTGCAGGGGTGTGGGTAGCTGTAGGTGGCTGTACATGGGGGTAGGTGGATTCACCTCCTCTCATCACGTAGCACCTCCAGGCCCACATTTCTTCTTCTTCACCCAGGCATTGCCCTGTCCATGCTGTGACCTCACCAGCTGTTGAACAACTCCAACTCCTTCAAAACCCCTTCAGATACTTTCTGGACCTCCTCACTCACACTGCAGAACCTCCGCCCAGCACCCAGAGCAGTGGCACCGATCCCTAACGGAACACAACAATGTTCCGTGGAAGACATTCAAAGTCCTCCCTTATCCATGCAAATGTGTCTCAGCTTTAATACCAATTTCATTTCAATGCCCTGGTCCCTCCTCCCAGCACCAGAGACTCCAGTGGGGGTGTTTTGTTTCATTGTGGTTTACCCAGCCCCAATGTTTTCACAATCCATCATCTGTTTGGCTTGCCCAACCCCACCTTGCTTTGAACCTTGCTGGAGACACTCTCTGTTGTCCCAGCCTCATTCCAAGCCATCATATCAATCATGGAGGAGATTTGGAATTTCCCCTTAATCAGCAAACTCGACGGCTGCCGACCTGCACGGAGCCAGCACTAAATGGGATGAAGGCTGCCAAAAGCTGCTGCCGGCTGCTCGCCAGCCCCAGCGCGCTCCTGCCTCGCTCCCGTTCCACCTGCCCAGCATCGCGTCTGCCTGAGGACAGATGGGCCTCCAGGAGAAAAGTTTTGCCTCCAGCTTCCCTTTTTGGACAAATTTTCAAGCCAAGGGCTGACCTCAGCCCCTCTGTGCCGTTGTTGGTGCTGTGCAGGAGGTGGGCAATGGCCAAGGGCATGTCTTGGGTGGATTGGATGCATCTGTTCCCGGCTGATGGGACACATCCCAGGTTGATGGGATGCATCCCAGGTTGGTGAGACAAAGGCCAAGTTGATTTGACAGACCCCAGCTTGATAAGACATATTCTGGGTTAGTTAGACACATCCCAGGCTGATGGGACACAACCTAGGCTGACGGGACTTGCCTCAGGTTGATAGGATACATCCATGCCAGGTTGATGGGACACATTAATCCCACATTGATCTGACACAGCCCAGGTTGGTGTGACAAATTCTAGGCTGACTAAAGCCTCAGCTTGATGCTGAGCAGCAGGCTTTGTGCATCCCAGCTCCAAAAAGGGAGCTGAGGCAAAGCCTGGTTGCATAGATGTCAGGTGAAGGCAGATCAAAGCTACCTGATGCTTCCATCTGTACCCTGGGTTCTGGGTTCCCTCTGCCCAAGCCTTGCCAAGATACCTGAAGGAATCAGGCAGCAAAGGGAGGAAAGCTCTTCCCCTGAAGCCAAGAAGGTGCTGGGAAGTGGCAGGTTCAGTTTCTACCGTGGCTGGGGAGGTGACAATTCCCGCAGAAAACAGCTCATCCCACAGCAGCCACGTCCCACACTGCACCCCAATGTCTGGAGCAGGAGGACACATTAGTCTCCAGATCCTCACGGAGCTGCCAAGCCCAAGCTTTTCCCAGCCAGACCCTGCTGGGGTGTTTTTCATTCGTCCTTATTTTTCTGGTGGCATGATCATCACCACCCAGCCACACGAAGGCTTCAGGCGAGGAGATCCAATCCTGCCTGGGAGGTTTCCCTGGGGAATTTCTGGTTCCTCCACACCCAGGAGATGCTGCAGGGAAGCTGGGGCAGGTGAGGTGGGATATTCCAGGGCAGGAAAGCAGGTGCCTGGGTCCTGCCCCTGTCTTCTCCTGCCATCACCATCCCTCCACCACGGCAGACGGCAGGTTCGTCCCCGATTTTGGCTTTCATCCCTGAGGAAATCACGGAGGAGGACAAACCTCTGCACCAGGAGCACGGGCAGAGCCTCCCCCCCGCCACCAGCCACCCTCTCTGCCAGGGGCGCAGGCTCCCCCAAGCCCTGCAACCGCATCCGAGGAGAAGGAGAAAATATTGGATTTGTTTTGTGGAGGAAAGAAAAAATCCAATATTCTGTCTGCGCTCCCAGACTCCGCGCCCGGCTACGGCCGGAAAACTGCTGTAAATCTCTCCTCTCCCCACCAGCTGCAGGAGCAAGAGCCCTTTGCCTTTTAACATTCTGATTTTTACCTCTGCTGGTTTAAACCCCACCAGCTCGGCAGTCTCTTTGTTGAGCAGAGCTTAAACCTGCTCTCCCAGCTCTCCCGACCCCGGGAAGCTGCCACGCACACCCTTCCCGGCAGCTCCCGGGCAGCGGCAATGAGATTTTAATAGATGTATTTTCAAATTAGTTCTGGGCCTTTCAAGACTTATCAGTTAAATGAGGTTTTTCAAATTGATTCAAAGGTCACTCGGAGAGTTTTCTCTTCTCTGTTATCTCTCCCTCCTGGTTTCAGTGGCCATTGACAGGACGGAGGAAAAGGGGAAAATATCACCCCCACCCCCACCCCCGGTGTTGTAAACCCCCAGGAGGAAAAGAAAAAGTAAAAAGAAAAGATAAAAAAGAGGGGGGAAGAAAAAAGGAGAAACAAGGCAAAAAGAGAAAGAAAAAGAAAAAGAGAAAGAAAAAAAATAAAAAGAAAAATATTTTAAAATAAAAAGAAAGACAATTAAGAAGAAAAGAAATAATAAAATAAAAAGAAAAAAGAAGAAAAGAAAAAAATTTAAAAAATAAAAATAAAAAAGAAACAGATAAAAATAAAGAAAAAGAGAAAGAGAAAAAGAAAAAAATAAAAAGAAAAAAGAAGAAGAAAAGAAAATTTTTAAAAGAAAAATATAAAGAAAAAGAAAAAGAAAAAGAAAAAGAAAAAGAAAAAGAAAAAGAAAAAGAAAAAGAAAAAGAAAAAGAAAAAGAAAAAGAAAAAGAAAAAGAAAAAGGAAAAAAAAAAAAGATGAAAAGAAAAGCAGCCAGAACTGCCCCCAAAAATGCCAAGAAAAGCCTCAGGTCTGGGCCCTGCTTTGGGGCTGCGTTGGGTTGTGCCTCTCGGGGAGAGGATGAGCAGGGCTCCAGAGGGGGATTTGGAGGAGCAGAATTCCATGGACATGGGGGGAATAGGACCCTGAGGGCACTGTGGAAGAAGGACCCGTGGACAAGGGGGAAACAAGTCCGGACACAGGGGAAGCAGGACTCATGTACATGGAGGAAGCAGGACCCTCGGAGAGCCGGAGCAGGATATATGGACGTGAATGAGCAGGACGCATGGACACTGGGGGAACAGGACATATGGACACTGAACGAGTGGGACCCATGGGCAGGGTGGGAGCAGGATCCATGGACTTGAAGGAGCAGGAGCCGGCAGACACGGGGGAGCAGAAGCCCACGGATAGGATGGGAGCAGGACGCGCGGACACGGGTGGGTCGTACCCAGAGGCACGACGAGGGAGGTTGTTTTCTGATGGGGAGGGCAGAAAACCCTCGATTTAATATTTAACCGGAGGGAGGTTTATTGGCCCCTTCGAGGCGCAGATTAGGAGCAAACAGAACAACAGCCGCGGGCGGAGCGGGGCTGATAAGGGCGCGGAGCGGTGCGCAGGGTGCGGAGAGGGATCGGCGGCGGCTGTTCCAGGTGGGAGGCGGGGAAAGTTGTGGAAAAAAAGAAAGTTAAAAAAAAAAGAAAAGAAAAGCAATACTCTGTAAAATAAAAACTATGCCAAAAAAGTTAAAACAAAAAAAAAGGGGGGGAAATTGAAATTAATTGAAATTAAGGGGGGAAAAAGGAAAAGGAAAAGGAAAAGGAAAAGGAAAAGGAAAAGGAAAATGAAAAGGAAAAGGAAAAGGAAAAGGAAAAGGAAAAGAAAAAGGAAAAGGAAAAGGAAAAGGAAAAGAAAAAAGAAAGAACACTGAAGAAAAAGAAAAAGGAAAAGAAAGAGAAAAAGAAAAAGGAAAAGAAAAAGGAAAAGAAAAAGAAAAAGAAAAAAGAAAAATAAAAAAGAAAAAGGAAAAAAGAAAAAGAGGAAAAATAAAAATGAAAAAGCAATTTTAAAAGAAAACAGAAAAAGGAAAGAGAGGAAGGAGGAAGGGAAATAAATAAATAATTAAAGCCAACCCTAAGGAAAACCAAACCCCAAGAAATCAAGGGGGAAAACCCCCAAACAAAACCCACCGCCACCACCACCACAAAACGCAAAACATTTTTCTTTCCTTTTCTCTTATTTTCCCCAAGAAGGCGGCGGTGCATTTCCCTCCGTTCCCTCTCTGTGGATTTTTCCCCTCGGGCATTTCTCCCGGCAGGGTCGCGGTGGGCTTCACATCCCCAAAATCTCCTCTTCCCCCTTTTTATGGCAGGGAATTCGGACCATTCGCTCCCGATGCTACCAACCTGCCCCGCGGCTGCGGATCAAAAGCGGCGAAACCTTCCGCGCTTTTCTGCCACTTTCCCAAGGCAAAATCTGCGGCCGGTGCACGGGGCCGGGATCATCCCGGTGCCCGCGGCCCGGCAGGGTAGGAGCCGGCGTTGGGCCAAAGTCGTTTGAAAAAGGCTGAAACTGAAAAAGAATTCGGGGTGGGGAGAAGGAATTCGTGATGTTTTAAGTAGCGCAGTTTTGTCCCTGTTTGTGGCGATTTGTGTGCGCTACTCCCGCTCTTAATTAGTGACCTTAATTATCGGACCGGGAAAAACCTCTCCTGTTTGCTTCGGCCCAGGATTCGTAGTTCTCAGTGTTTGTGGTTTGGGTTTGAGGGGTTGGAAATAAGGATGGTTCAAGGTGAGGTGGTGCTTGGGGGAGAATGTCGTGGGAAAAGAGAAAGGGAAAGGGAAAGGGAAAAGGAAAGGGAAAGGGAAAGGGAAAGGAAGAGAAAGAAAAAAGAAAAGAAAAGAAAAGAAAAGAAAAGAAAAGAAAAGAAAAGAAAAGAAAAGAAAAGAAAAGAAAAGAAAAGAAAAGAAAAGAAAAGAAAAGAAAAGAAAAGAAAAGAAAAGAAAAGAAAAGAAAAGAAAAGAAAAGAAAAGAAAAGAAAAAAGAAAAGAAGGGAAAGGAAAAGAAGGGAAAGGAAAGGAAAGGAAAGGAAAGGAAAGGAAAGGAAAGGAAAGGAAAGGAAAGGAAAGGAAAGGAAAGGAAAGGAAAGGAAAGGAAAGGAAAGGAAAGGAAAGGAAAGGAAAGGAAAGGAAAGGAAAGGAAAGGAAAGGAAAGGAAAGGAAAGGAAAGGAAAGGAAAGGAAAGGAAAGGAAAGGAAAGGAAAGGAAAGGAAAGGAAAGGAAAGGGGAAAGGAAAGGAAAGGGGAAAGGAAAGGAAAAAACGAAAATAAATTTAAAACGAAAATAAATTTAAAACGAAAATAAAACGAAAATCAATGCATACAAATTTTAAAAGGAGAACGAAAAGTGAGGCAGGAAGGCTAAAGGAGAAAGAAAACGAAGGATGAGAGAGGGAAAGAGAAGAGAAACTGCAAAAGCAGGAGGAGGAAGTGGAGGCACCGGGGAGCGCGGGCCCGGCCGCAGCCGCTGGTCCTTCCCGGCCTGGTTCGGGGGCTTTGGGGCATTCCTGTGACACGGAGCCCACTCGGGACCGAGCTGCTGCTGGGGCTTTCCTGGACCGGCCTTATCCCCAACGCTCCACACCGGCGAGAAGGTTTCGGCACGGACACGAGTCTGGGGCGGGAAGAACAAAACAAAACCACGGGAAAATGTCTCAGACGAGACAGAGTGGGGTGAGGAACCACGGGAAGCTCTTGTGTCACCACGGGGACACAGCGATCCTGTCGCCCTGCTGAGAAATCACCACGAATGAATGTCCTAGTCCTGAGTGTCGGGATAAAGTTGCGATGGGGAAGGGGATTCACGGTCAGGGACGCTCTGATAGGGTGGGAGAGCACCCACCGGAACACGCGTGGAGGAGAGCACCCAGGGATGGGCAAGACGGAGGAAGTACCCACCGCCCTCCGCGGACACGGGGGGTGGCAGCAGGCGCTTCCCACCCGATCCCACGAGAACGGAGCCGATTCTCCCCCCAAGAACACCGAGTGAGAGGGATGGAGAGTGGGTGCTCGGAGCCCCGATCCACTATTCAAAGACCCTCAAGGGTGCCACTGTGGGTGCTCCCCCACACCCACGGGCCTTGCCAGGCCTCGAAGGTGGGGGTGTCACGAAGTTTGCAGAGCTACATTCGGAGCGGGGGGGTCTGCGGCCGTGACAGCGGCCACAGAGATGGATGGCCCGAGGGGACGGGCCCCGCCAGCTGCTGCCCAGATGTTCCCCCGTGGGACCCCCTTAGTTTTGCAGAGCCGGAGGGAGCCCGGGGCTGGAGGGGGCTGCAGCCTTCTCCCCCCACCCCCGCCTTCTCCCCCTCCGCCCAGGGCTCGACCTTGCTGGGGTCTCGGTTGAATAATTAATTAATGGTTCATCTGCGGACTGGGGGGAACTGGAGTGGAAAGAGGAGAAAAGCGGCAATTGCCATTTATAGGGACCCAGCGTGTTTATCGATCCGCGATTTACTGACTCGGCCTGATCCGTCCGGTGGGATCCTGCAGTCGGCATCGGGACCAGGACTCGAAGCAGGATCAGAAGCAGGACCAGGATCAGGATGAGAATCAAAACTAGGGTCAGGACCAGCCCGCGCCCCGGCCATGCCCCGCATCTAACACTCATGTTTTCTCTCGCCCTGGGAAGCAAAAGGGCCTCTCACCGCCCGGGCTGGAGACGGATCCCTTCCCTGCTTCCCCGGGGGTGGGTCGCAGCCCTCCAGGTCCTTCCAGCCCCGCCCCAGCCCCGGGCAGCCAGGAAGGACGAACAGGCTTGACCTGGCTGGTTCTGGCTGGGGCTAAGGGGATTCTACTGCATTTATGGGGGAAGCCAGGCAGGACACCCCCTACCCCCTTCATAAGCACCCCGCTTCTCAGGGCAGCGGGGCCAGGGCTGTGGCCAGGGGGTTTCAATCTGCCCCACGCCCGGGCCCGAGGGGAGGAAGTTGCGGGAGAAACGAAACGAAAAGCTGGTCCCGGCGGGGCGGCAGCGGGGCTGAGGCCCCGGAACAAAGCGGCCGGGATGGGGAACGCCGTAGGGGGCTTCCCACACTAGGTGCCGGGGCCTTGTCCACACCCCGGCCACATTCATGCGAGGGGAGCTGGGGCTCAACGAGGGCGGATTCAGGGCGAGCGGGGTTGATTTGGTGTTTTTGTGGTGTTTGTTTGGTTTTTTTTCCCTCTGTCTTTGAGGAAGGCAAAGAATTCAACCCTGTCCCCAGGAAATTTTGGGGGTGGACGTTAATTTCCTTAAATAATGTCTCCGACGTGCCCCTGGGGCCGAGGGAAAGGCAGTGCTGCAGAATAAAAATAAAGAGAAATAAAGAAAAACAAATAACGAAAATTTAGACGAATAAAAATAAAGGGAAGTGAAGAGGAAAGAAAGAAAAAGAAAGAGAAACCAAGAAAAGAATAAATAAAACAATAAAAACAAACCCCATTTTTAGGGATAATAAACGTCCCCGAGGCGGAGGGAGGAGCAGAGTGGGCCCCGAACCGGGTAGGACCGGCGGGCAGAGACCCCCATCTTGGGTAGAGACCCTCGGACATTCTCCCCCCCCAACTAAAAACCGAAGTTGTGGGGTTTTTTCGTCCGCATCCCGATCCCGATGTCAGATTTTGGAGAGTCGGGGAGCAAGCACCCGCTGCTCCATCAACCGGGGCATTAACCGAGCGATCGCGGCAGTGTTTAAATCTTTATTTACCAGAACCTTGTAAAGCCGGGAACAATTTGCATCCTATTAACTGCTTTTCAATAGGGCATCGACTGGAACTAAAAGATGCCACTACCCTGCCCTAATTAAAGAGCAACTGAATTACACTAAATACATATGAACGCGGCTCCCCTCCATAAATAACAGCGAGCTCCCGGCCGCGCTCCCCGGGCTCTGCCCGACCCTACCGGCAGTTCCTATTTATATAAATAAATAAATAAATAATAATATTAATGATACACGAGTGGGGTTTTTTCCCCTCTACGGCTTGGCCCCGCGTAACCCCGGAACGAAGGAGCCCGGGGAAGGAGGGACTGGAGCGGCTCCGGATGCCACGGGGGTGCTAGGGGGATGCCAGTTTGACCCCTCTGCCAGCCCTCGGTCTCTCGTTTCTCCAGCAAACCTTCTGCCAAGCGCCGGTCTGAGGCCGAACGAGACCAGCCGGGGCACCAGTCGGTCTCAACCCGGACCTGGAATCGGGAGCATGGCGGAAGTGGGGATGTCGCTTTTTTCCCCCGAGGGCAGCCGGTGCCCAGGAGGGAGCGAAGCGCAGCCCCGGAGCTGCCTATCCGATCCCCGTTCCCGCACTAAGGCTCCCGGAGATGGACGGTTCCAGGGATTCCCTGGGAGCACGGCTCTGGCACCGGGCGGCGGGGCCACACTGCCAAGGAGCTCCATGAGCGGGCCGCGGCTCAGCCCGCCCCGACGGAGCGTGCCCGGGGGCTGCCGGGCGTAGATGGAGCCGGTTCGGAGGGAGGGACCGGGGTGAGAGGCGGCCGGACGAGAGGCTCCCCGTACCCGGTGTCCCACATTTCCCGGTAACAGGAGCAGGCCCAGGGAGACGGGTTCGCCTTAAATATTATTCACCTTAAATACAATTCAACTTAAAACCAATTCACTATAATTCACCTTAAATATAAATCGCTTTCAATATGATTCGCCTTAAATGTAATTCCCTTTAAGTATAATTCACCTTAAGTATAATTCACCTTAAATATAATTCGCCTTAAATCTAAGCAGCCTGAAATCGCCTTAACAATAATTCGCCTTAAAAAGGATTCTCCTGACATGTAATTCATCTTAAACACAACCCGGCTTCATACAATTTCCTTCCCTTTCTCCTCGGAGGAAGGAAGCCTTGAGCTCCAAACCGGTTCAGTGACACCCGGCCCAGCCACGGCATCCCAGCAAGGGCTCCCCACGAGTGTCGGCACCCCCCACTCCCCCAGCCGCCCGGAGGTGTGGGGCTGGTGGCCGCGGCAGCCCGGGCCGTGTCCTACCTGCCAGCCTGAGAGCAGACATCCTCTGAAATTCCGGCTCCTGCAACCATTTCCACATCCTGCGGAAAGTCTCCCGGCCGGACTTGAGCTTACTCCAGGGCTTGGGGTTCCGCAGCAGGTCCGACAGGGTCCCTTGGGAGCGGCACAAGATCCTCTGGGCGAAGATGGCCTGGGGGATGCTGTAGCGCTTCAGCTCGGCCGTGATTCTCTGAGCCACCTCCTTGGTGTTGATCTCCTCCACCTGCCCGGAGCCACCGGGCTGGGAACCGCTGGCCGAGGCCTGACGCTCCCGTTCGCCCAGGAGGGACCCGCCGGGCTGGGCGTGGGGGTGGCCGTGCGGGTGCATCCCGTTGAGAGGGGGCATCATAGCCGAGCTGGGTGCTGCCAACCCCCGTGCCAGGTGCTCCTCGCCCCGGGACAGCATCGCGGCGTGCGAGTCGAAGCCATTGGGCGACAGCATCTTCTCGTTGGGCAAGTGGCTGCCGGGGCCGTAGGGAGCCAGCGGCTGCTGGGCGTTGTGCAGAGTGCCCAGCCCGTTGGGCAGCGGCGAGAGAGGCTGCCCCATTGCTGGCATGTCCTTGGGGTAGTGGCTGTAGAGGTTGCCCATGGAGGCCAGGCTCCTCTCGTCGCGCATGAGGGTGAAGCTGCCGCTCACGTTGCCGGCCAAGCGCTGGTGCGGGTGGTGGTGGTGGTGGTGGTGGTGCGGGTGATGGAACTTCTCCGAGACGGTGGAGATGGGCGGCAGGTGCTGGAGGGGGGTCAGCGTGGTGTAGGTGCTGCTGAGGCTCATGCCGGAGGGGGACTCGCAGGACATGCTCATGGCGGGGTGCAGCGGGGCGGCCAGGCTGTGCTCGGCGCGGTAATCCCCCCCCTCCAGGATGGAGGCCATGCCCGACACCATGGCGGGCCGCCCGTGCGGCACCAGGTTGCGGTGGGAGCTTTGGCGGCCGTGAGCTGGGCTCAGCAGCTCGGCGGGCTGCGAGTGCGGGACTCCGTGTAGGCTGCCCAGGTTCTCCATCGCCAGCTCCATGGTGGCCGCCGGGCTCTGCCGCTGCCTCGCCCGTTCGCTCGCTGCCTTCCTCCCCCACCCCCCCCCCCGCCGCCGCCTCCTCCTCCTCCTCCACCGCCGCCTCTCTCCCCCCACCCTCCCCCCCGCTTTCCCCCTGCCCCTTCCCCGCTCCGGATTAATTCAGACTCCGCGCTCGGGGGATCGATCTCCCGCTCCTGGAGCTCACACCACCATCATTCGCCGCTCCTGCCCCAACCCCAGCCCGCCTTGGTGCGCTGCGGCCGGGAGCGGAGCGGGGTTCGGTGCGGGGTTCGGTGCGGAGCTCGGTGTGGGGCTCGGTGCGGTTCGTGCGCTCGGGGGTCGGTGCGGCGCGTTCGGCCGCCGGCTCCCGGCAGCCTCGCTCTGAGCAGCGGCGTGACGTCAGCACCGCCCCGCCCCCTCCCCCCCTCCGAACCGAGCCGTGCCGTGTCCCGTCCCCCCCCCCCCCCGCCCCAACATCTCCCGGTGCGGGGGGAGCGCAGTGACCGTATCCCCAACACCCGCCGGGGCCACCTCACACGCACACGCCGAGGTGACCCCTGCACACCCTCCCCCCGGCACTGGGGTGACCCCTCCCGCATGTGGGTGACCCCGGCACCGAGGTGACCATCCCGGTGGCGAGTGTGTCCCCCTCGCACCCAGCACCCAGTGCGCATCTGCCGCCGCTGCACGACCCTGCCCACCTGCACCCGGGCCCGTCTGGCTGACCCCACCCCTGGATGGGCCTGTCCCCAGTGCCTCTCAAAACCCCCCTGCTGACCTCCCCGGCTTTGCCCTCTCTGTTCTTCCAGAAGGGGCTCAAACATGCCTGTCCCCCGGATCCCCCCCGCAGCAGGCACTGCCTGCCGTGCCCGGGCAGTGGAGAGCATCGGGACGGATGGGGGTGTGTGTACCTTGTCACGGGGAGGGGTGACAGGGACATCCGTGGGGCCACACAGGGAGCTGTGCTGCAGGGCCCTGGGCAGCGGTGGAGAATAAGGGAAAGGGGAAATTGCTAGGAAGAAGGCAAAGAGAAAGGGAAAGTAGAAAGAAAAGGGGAAAGGAGAAATTGAAAGCGAAAAGGGGAAACGTAAATGGAAATGGAAAATGGAAAGGGAAAAAGGGAAAGAAGGGGAAGAAGAGAAGAAGGGAAGGAAAGGAAAGAAGGGAAAGGGAGAGGGAAAAGGAAAGGGAAAGGGAAAGGGAAAGGGAGAGGGAAAGGGAAAGAGAGAGGGAGAGGGAAGTGGAAAGGGAGAGGGAAGGGGAAAGGGAGAGGGAAAGGGAAAGGGAAAGGGAAAGGGAAAGGGAAAGGGAAAGGGAAAGGGAAAGGGAAAGGGAAAGGGAAAGGGAAAGGGAGGGCAGGAAGACGGGAGGAAAAGCCGACACAAGTCGGATATAGGCCATCGGCCATGCCGGGGCTGGGTGCCTTCCTCAGGAGCGTTTCCAGCCGTCTCCGGTCTCCATTTCCCCATCGAGGGGCAGCCAGAGCGGCTCCGGCGTTCCCTACCGTTCCCAGCCCCCGGGCCGAACCGAGCCGCTTTCCTGAGCTGTACCGGGCACACTGAACAAACACAGAGGAAACACTGCTCAAACACAGCCCCGTCCCGGCCATCGCCGCGTTCAGGGAGCTCCCCGCGGCCGCTCAGACTGCCGCGGGGCAGCGGCAGCAGGTGCCTGCTCGGCGGGGGCGATAGCCACCGGCCAGGCTCAGAGGGCTTCTCAAGAAATAAACCGGCGAAAACCAACTTCCTGCCCAAACTCAACCCATCTGGGTCCGACCTCTCTATCCCACCCCATCTCCTTTATGCCATCCCATCCATGCCACCCCATCTCATCTATCCTATCCATGCTATCCCATCTCATCTATCCCATCCCATCTCACCTATCCCAACCCATCTATCCTATCTCACCTATTTCATTCCATCCATTCCATCTATCTCACCCATCCCATCCCATCTGATCTATCCCATCCCATCCATTCTATCTATATCCCATCTCCTCTACACCATCTCATCCAATCCATCACTCCATCCCATTTGTCTTATCCACTCCATCTCATCCCAACCATTCCACCCCATCCCACCTATGCTATCCCAACCATTGTATCCCATTCCTCCCATCCCACCTCCATTAAGTACCCCATTCATTTCAATAAAGCCCTGCGAGTTCCCGGGCCGTGGTCACCCGTGGAGCAGAGGGTGAACGGAGTGCGGCCCCCACCGGAACTCCTTCTCTGCCCCTATGACCCCTTTATCCCGCAGTCCCACCCGCTGGAGCCGGGATGCGGAAGGAATGTCGTACTCCGGTCCCAGTATTCAGTCCTGGTGTGTTCTCTCTGGGGAAGTCCTTCGACACCCCGAAACCGGCAGGGAGCAGCGTCCCGGGGGCTCGGAAGTGGATGCGACGTCCCCAGTATGCAGGTGGACTAGGGGGGCGTTTCAGGAAGGGAACTGGGCAGGGTTGGGCAGAAGTGGGGGGGGTCCAGACCTGGGCAGGGATGGGCAGAGATGGTCTAGAGCCTGGCAGAAATGAGCAGAGTCCAAAGGCAGGAAGAGGGACGGGGAAGGACCGGAGCCGGGCAGGGATGAGCGGGGAGGGCTGGTCCGGAGCCGGGCAGGAATGGGCAGGGTGGGGCTCGGATCCGGGCAGCAGCAGGGGATGCCAAGCGTGGTGTGTGGAGGTGCGCAGCGAGGAGGAGGTGGGGAACAAGCCAGGGATGAAGCAGCCGCGTCTGGAAGGGTTTCATTGAGTGTAATAATGGCGATAGCATCGACCGGTGGATCGATCGCCCATCGATAGATCTGTCCCTGCAGCTGCCCAGCGCACCCATCGTCCCGCACAGCATCCCCAGGCCAGGCTCAAGACCCCTCCTCACCACCCCCGCACCTCTGAACCAGCAGCACCGGGCGGCCCCCCAGCCCCGGGGCAGGAGCTGGACTCTGGCCTCCGCCGAGCTTTGCACCGAGCAAACAACAACAAAAAAGAGAGAGACTTTTTAGTAATTAGTGCGACGTAATTGAGTAATGCGGTAGCCCCCCCCACCCCCCCAGCTCTTCCCCGATCGATGCCATATCATTAGGCGAGAGGCACCGAGCGATGCGGGGCTGGGGGAGCGGGGAGGGGCCGGTGGGAGCTCCGCGGGCCTGGCCCCGGATCCCTGCCCCGCGCCCGAGCCGCTGCCGCAGTTGGTTTCGCTGCCTCGGCGGCGTCCCCAAAGCGGGGGAAGCCCCTCGGAGCGCCCAGAGGCGCTGACGCTGGGCCGGGGGCAGCGCGGGGGAGAGACCCTGTCTCCATTCGCCAGCTGGATCCTATTGATCCCTTCCCTCGCTTCCTCTTTTCTTCCTGAGCTCCCTCTTCCTCTTTAATTCCCATCCCTCTGCTCCTCCGCAGCGCTCCGGGAGGAGCCAGGCTGTGCCGGCACCCCGGGGGGGGACAGCGGTAAGTGCAGCCCCCCCCTTCCCCGTAGCCTCTCCGGAGGCTTTACCCGGGACTATCCGGGAGAGACTCACAGCCGGGTAGATCGAGTACCCCTCCCTAAAATTAAACCCTCTGCCCACTCACAGCCCCGATCACTCCCCCACTTCCCACCCAGGGGGAGCGGGGCTCCCGGGCTTGTCCACAGCGGAGCGGTGGGCCCGCTCCCGGGAAGGAGGAGGCAGGGGGGGCAGGAGGCGGGGGTGGGGGGGTGGGGTGTCCGATCTGGCAGCCCCGGAGCTGGGGGAATGTGTGGAGGAGGCAGGACACGCTGCTACCCGCTCCCTACCCCCTCTCTGCTCCCTGCCCGTTCCCTGCCTGCACCCTGCCCGCACCCTGCCTGCACCCTCCCCGCTCCCTGCCTGCACTCTGCCCGCTCTCCGCCTTCCGGGGCCGTACCGCGGTTGGTTTGCGCTTCACATATATTTTCTTTTTCTTTTTTTTTTTAATACCTTTTTTTTTCCTTCCCCCCCCCCCCCCCCCCAGGAGCAGCTCGAAATCCCAAACCATCATACGGCCAGAAATACACCCGGAGGAGCGGGGCGAGTTATTTCTTGCAGCCGGCGAGCAGGTACAGGGCAGGGGACAAACCATTTTGTTTCGCCGGGCAGGGAAGGGGAAGGAGCTGGCAACGTGGCGCATCCCGCCATGGCTCCTGCCCTTCCCAAGTTCCCTTAAAGTTCTTCAAGGCTTCCAAACAGCAGCTCCATCGCCTGGCAGGTGAATTATTTAGTGCCTATAGATCCCTCTCAGCCCCTTTCATTCCGGTTTCCAAATCTTCCCCAGCCCAGCCTGTGCCTCTGGATGTCTCTCGATTTTCCAACAATCAAGCGGGAGGCAAAGAGCGTGGCAATTTCTGCCAATCGATTTTCCATACAATGGGCCCCAGATGATGGTTTAAAATGTGAGAAACTCAAATGTGTTGGTTTAAATAAGACTTTGGCAATCGATAGCTGTTAAAAAAAAAAAAGGGAGAGGGACTTTGATACCGGTTCTGGAAGGGGGTTCAAACGGCTTCGCTTCCGAAACAAAACAAGGCAGAAAAAAACCCAAACCAAACCAAACAGCCCCACCGGGGCTGGAAAAGTTCCCGCTCGGGTTTAGGGTTGTTAAAGCGAGATTTGGGGGGAAAAAACCACTTCGTGAGGCGGGAGGTTCAGCTCCGGAACCCGCCGGTCCCGTCGCCCGCTCCCCTCCCCGGGGTTCCGCGCTGCTCCGCGCATCCCCGCGGCTTTCCCAGCTCTTGTTTTAGGGGAAGATTTCTTCCTTCCTCGGTGTTCTCGCGGCTCCCAGAGCGTCGTGGTGCTTCGGGATGGAATCCAGCCTGGAACAAACTCCGGCTCTTTCCTCACTCACCTTTCCCTTTGCTTCAAATCTCGCCCCCCAGCCCCCGGCCGCCCCCTCTCCAACCGCGTCCTCGGCGGCTTTTTATTTATTTTCAGACAATTTCAGCTGCACCCTCAGGCCCCTTCCCCTCCGCTCTCGGCTCCTTTTTCTTGTTCTTTTGCGGGATATAGTAAATATATTTTAATTTTTATTATTATTTTAAAAAATTACCCCACTCATCTACCCGTGAAAATTTTCCCCCTCTCTTCAGAACCAGCTCCTGGAGAGATTTAGGGAAGCGGACAGACCGAGGGTCTCCCCAGGATCTGCCCCCCCCCCCAACACCGGCCCGGCTCTGCCGCCTTCCTCCGGGCTCGGTGGGTCGGGTTGGGGCCGGGCTGGGAGCGGGGAAAAGAGGCAGCAACAGGGGCAAATGAAGCGGGGGGGCTGCGGGGCGAGGGTAGGGGGAGAACTGACCCCTCCACAGCCTTTCCGGAGACTTTTCTCGTTTACCCCGAAACTTTGAGCGGCCCCGAAACTCAGCGCCCGGGAGCAGCGGGGCCGCGGCTGCGGCGGGGAGAGACCCCGGAGGGGAGTTTCCATCCAATTTCACCCTGGGTGGGCAGTTTGAGGAGGGGGTTTTAATCTTTTCGATGTAACCTCCTGAGGTTTTCACGGAACAAAGCGGCCCCGCTGAGCTCCTGCGCAGCCCGGGCCGTGGCCGTGTGCCTCCACGGCTCCGTACCCACCCGTGACCGGGGGCCAGACCTCCCCCGCCTCACTGTCCCGAGATCCGGGAGAACCGAACGGGGCCTCTGGGAGCCTCTTTCATTCTCAATTTGTTTTCAAAAGTTCCCGGCGGAGCAGCCCTGAACTTTATACCCTGGCAACGACTCGGAGAGGGCTCGGCCCCGCCGGGGCTTTCGTGGCAGAAGTGGCGAAAATCGCAAAAATTCGCCCAGATCCGAGTTGTGAGCTTCATAACTCACCTCATCCCGCCTCCTTTACTCCCATTTTTTTGCCCCCTCCCTCACGTCCTACCTCTGCCTTTCCCAGCTCGGGTCCCGAGCCGGTGGTGGATTTAACCGTGAGACCTGCAACGAGTTTGTCCATGCTCTGCGGGGCTGGGCTAGGAGGGTGTCCCGCAGACCCTCGAAATACCCTTCACCCCACTCCCCGCTTCTCCCCTCTCCCACTTTTCCCTTTTTGTACATTTCGGGACTCTGTAGCCCCAGGCTCTGAGCACCCCAAAGGTTCCCGGGGTGGGGGGGTGCCGGCCCGAGGTTTCGTGAAGCATCGAGGAAACGAGGAGAAGCGGGGCGGGGGGAGGGGGTTCAGCCAGTTCTGCATCACCTCCTGCATCGGCAGCCCCCGAATTCAACAGAAGTAATTTATACCTTATGTGTGTTCGGATCTGTAGAGAAAGAGCCTCTATTTATTTCTTACAGAAGCGATCTATTTATTTCATACAGAAGCGATTAGGATTTTAATTTCCCTCCCCTCCCCTCCCCCCCTGTTTCTCTCCATTACCCTCAGGTATTTTTCTCCACTCCTTCGGGACGCCGTTTCTGCTTGTTCGACAAGAAAAAAAGAATATCCCATTTTGGAAGACTTTTGTCCCCGGCCCCGAAGGCAGTTGGAAGGTACCAAACTCCCCCCCACTCTCGCGATCCTGCACCGCGGAGCGGACCTGGGAAGGGTCCCGGGGTGGGTGTGGGGGCTGCCGGGCCCGGAGCTCTCCCCTGGTCCCTGCGGTTCAGCCCTCGCAACAGGTCCCTCCGCTCCCCGAGGCTGCGGGAAACTGATGCGACCTGCGGCGGGAGCCGAGGGAGGCAGCGGGGAGACGGGCAGGGACCGGTGGGGATGGGGACACGCAGGGACAGGTAGGGATGCGGTCAGGCACGGATGGGATGAGTCAGGAGTAGAGACATGAAGCAGGGATGGGGATCAAGGAAAATGGGAAATGAGGCAGAGACCGGGACAAGGCAAGGACGGTGACCGGAAGGGATGGGGATGAGATAGGGACGTGGGATGTAGCAGGGATGGGGATGAAGAAGGCATAGGGACAGGCAGGGACGGGATCGAGGCAGTGGTGGGGTGAGGGAAACTAGAAAATTGGGCAAGGATGGGGACAAAGCAGGGACAGGGACAGAGAGCGATGGGAAGAAGCAGAGATGAGGGTGAGGGAAAATAGATTTTGAGGCGGAGAAGAAGAAAAGACAGGGAAGGGGACAAGGAAGGGACAGAGATGAGATGGGGATGGGAACAGGCAGGGATAGCGACGAGGTAAAACAGGAACAAACGGAGGCAGTAACGGGGGACGAACCGGGGACGAGGCAGGGCCCTGCCGGCCCCCAGCCGGACCACTCACCCACCCCGAGCTCAGCAGGGACAGGCAGCAGGTCCCCCTCAGCACCCACCCGGGCCTGCCGATGCCTATCACCCAGCCCCGTCTGAGGGCAACACGGGCACCTGTCACCCGCAAACCCACCCCCCCTCCCGCCAAACTCCACCGGCGTCACGGGCACAAAGCCACCCCAGCGGCAGGCGCCCCCCCCCCCCCCCCCCCCCCCCCAAGCCGCAGCCCAGGCGGGGTGCGAGGCAGCGGCACCCCTTTCCCCCTGCCCTCCTCTCTCCCGCGGCAGTAATTGCTGCTGTATTTATCCAAACTAGGAGGGGGTGGCAGAGGAGGACTTCGAAGAGTAATTTTCCGGGAATTCTCCTCGGTGTAATTGTCCTGATAATAAATCCAGACGCTTAGGCTGTGTATGAATTGCTTTTTACCATTTTCATTTATTATTGAACACAGTGGGGAGAAGGGGAAGACGCAACAGGGCTCTTTCTTGTGAGAGAGAAGGGGAGAAGGGACCGAGGAGACAGATTTCTCTGCAGATCCGGGAAGCCTGGATGTGTTCAGCATCTTGCAATCTGCTGGGCTTTATTTTTTTAACCCCCACTCCCCCCCCCCCCCCCCCCTTAATACTTAGCTTGTTTCCCCAACCCCCCTCTATTTTTATTCTTCTTCTTTTTGTGTGTGTGTGTGTGGGGGGGGGTGTGGATATTGAAAACTAATTAAATAAGCCGTTAGCTAACACGTTAAATTAAGATCCACTCTTGGATTTAATGATGTCTCCAGAAGAATTGACAGAAATGTGAAGACAGACTGTCAATAGATTCCTTCCCCTGGTTACACTGTATAAATGTGATTAAAAGAGATCTCAAAGCAGGGTGTCACCACACGGCACCCACCCAGGGATGGGCCCCCCCCAGGGCACCCACAGAGGGGCAGGGCCAAAAAGGCACTGCCAAAAGGGATGAGACCGTGAGGTGCAGCTGTCATGGTAGCCACACAGGGATGGAGCCATCATGGTACCCACAAAAAAGATGGAGCCATCATGGTAGCCACACAGGGATGGAGATGGCATGGTACCCACACAGGGATGGAGCCATCGTGATATCCACACAGGGATGGAGTCATTATGGGTACCCACGCATGGATGGAGGTGGCATGATACCCACACAGAGATGGAGCTGTCATGGTACCCACACAAAAAGATGGAGCCATCATGGTACCCACACAGGGATGAAGCTGTCATGGTACCCACACAAAAAGATGGAGCCATCATGGTACCCACACAGGGATGGAGCCGTCATGGTATCCACACAGGGATGGATCCATCATGGTACCCACACAGGGATGGAGCCATCATGGTGCCCACACAGGGATGAAGCTGTCATGGTACCCACACAGGGATGGAGCCATCATGGTGCCCACACAGGGATGAGGTCACTGGGGAACCCTTACAGGGATGGGGCCATAGTGGCACCCACACAGGGACAGGGCCATCAAGGCACCCCCAGAAGGGATGAGGCGTCCACACAGGGATGGGGGCAGCAGAGTACCCACAAGGGAACATGGCCACGAAGGCACCCACACAGAGGTGGGGTCACTGGGGAACCCACACAAGGGTGGGGCCATCAGGGCACCTGTGGGTCTCTGGAAAACAATGTCTCCTGAAGCAGCTGAGGAGAGTAGATAGAAGGGAGGAGCACACTGCTGCTCCCTGGGGTGGTGTGTGGAGGACTGGGAATGAGAAACCACCCAGAGCCTCTGGAAATCACCCAGAGTCTTTTGGAGCAAGACTAGAAATGAGTAGATTCAGATTGGATGTTAGGAAGAAGTTCTTCCCCGTGAGGGTGGTGAGACACTGGCACAGGTTGCCCAGGGAGGTGGTGGAAGCCTCATCCCTGGAGATTTTTAAGGCCAGGCTGGATATGGCTCTGAGTGTGAGGTGTACCTGCTCAGGCAGGGGGGTTGGAACTGGCTGATCCTTGAGGTTCCTTCCAACCTTGACTATTCTATGATTCTATGAAAGCAATGTCTCCTGAAGGGGGTGATGAGAGTAGATGGAAGGCAGGACCACACTGCTGCTCCCTGAGGTGGTGTGTGGAGGGCTGGGGATGAGAAACCACCCAGAGACATGATTTGGGTGAGAGCACCACCCTGGCAAAGACTCATGCCCCTGAGAAAGGGGGAAGCATCCCTCTGCTGCTGTCCCCCACAGACAGCCTGTGGCCAGAGCTTCTCCTTGGAGCGGTCCAGGGCAGATTTGTGCTGTATGGGTGGCTGCAGAGCTGAGCCATGGCTTTGTGCTGGGCTCCAGCAGTGCAAACAGTGACTGCTGTGGTGAGCCTACACCCACGGCTTTGTGCTTAAGCTCTCAGGTAAAGGTTACCTTAGCATCCAGGCTGGGGGAAAAAAAAAACCAACAAAACCCACCTAATCAATGGCTGATACAGCCTGAGACTCAGAGAGACAACATACATCTATCACTTAGGGATTCGATGGGCTTAGAATAGTCTTGTCAACAAATGATTGTTTAAACAGAATATCTCAACTGTTTATGGCACCCTTAATCCATCCACACATCTGAGCACCTCCATAACCTGTCCTCAGCCTGGATTGCTCTCTAGAAACCTCTGTTGTTAGGTCCAGAGCTGCAGCACACTTAAGCATGTGCTTAAGTCTCTTAGACTTCAAATTAATCATCTGCTTAAGTGTTTTGCTCCAGCAGGCCCGGCCTAAGAACAGGGAAATACCTGTCAGGAGGTTAATGGATGAAGATTTGGTTTCCTGCCCTTCATTTGCCTAGCACAGAGAGGGCTGAGTGCACACATGTGAGCTGTGGCCACTGAGCCTCCCCAGCCCATGCACAAACAGAGCCAGTTGCACCTGACTGGGCAGGATACCTTCTAGCTCCTTCTGCTCCCCTGGGCCCTGGAGTCCTTGAAGTGGCATTTCAAGGAGGCTTTGGGTAGGGGGTGGGTGAAAAAAATCCCTCAGGGGTTGGGAGTGAAAGGATGCAAAGGGGAAGAGGAGAGGAGCAGATGGAGAGGGCTGCAAGAAGGGCTGCAGGAGAGAGTGAGGGGCAAAGAGCAGCTGTAAAAGCATCAGGGAGACAGAGCAATTGCTACAGCATCCGTGAGGACCTGAGCAGGGAAAGCAAGGTGTCAGCTCCAACCAGGCTGCTGGTGGAATCATAGCATGGTTTAGGTTGGAAAAGAGCTCTAAAAATCATCCAGTCCAACCATCAGCCTACTGCCACCACGGCCATTAAACCATGGCCTGAAGCACCACAGGATCACAGAACCATTTGGGTTGGGAAAGCCCTTTAGGATCATCCACTCCAACCATTCTCTGCCTCTACCAAGTCTGGTGCTAAACAATGTCCTTCAGCACCACCTCTCTGAGGCTCCAGGGATGGGGATCTGACCACCTCCTCATGTCTACCTGCAGCCCCTGCAGTGCACCCAGCACAGCAGAGCCTGGAGATCAGGGACCCAAAGGTTTGCCTGAGCAGGTGCTGGCTGAAGCCCATTGTCCCCCTTACATGGAAGGTTGGCCACGACCTGAGGAACAAACCCCAACATTATCATCCCCCTTCTTGTGTCCCTCAGGCTGCCTCTGAGGTCTCTGGGGTGGGGAGAGGTCTTTTGCTGTGGGGTCTGCCCTCAACACTTGTTTCATGGTAATTACCCAACGGATTTCAGTGCTGTGGGAAGGGGATGGGTGGGGGAGCTGCTGTGTGTTGCCTTAAGTAACTGCAGCTTCCAGGTGGATTTGAAGAGGGTTTTAGGTGTTTGGGGGTTCACAAGGTGGGCAGGGGCTTGTGGAAGCACAACCCTGCAGAACAAAAAGCTCAGTGAGGGAGAAGAGAGTGTCAGAAATAAAGGAGCATTAGAGCAGGTGTCAATATTTCTCCTCAAAATGCAGAATACATTTTCTTCTCTGAAAAATTAATAACCTCACTTTGTCAATGGGCTCTCCCCTCCCACCTCCCCTCCTCCCAGTGGCCTCCCCTCCTCTTCCTCCCTCTCCTTGTCTGCAGATGTTCAATGGAAAAGAAACAGGGAATTAAAAAAAGGCAAGGGAAGAAAAAAAAAAAAGCAGGCAGTTAATCCTCAGCAATCCCAGACTTGAGCTTTTTAACAGCCTCTCAGGGTTCATCTCCCAGCCACAGGATCTCTGGGGAGAAGGGAAATCCTCCTGGCTCCAGTTCAGCTCAGCATCTCCAGTGCCTGCTGTGCTGTGTCTGGGCAGATCACAGCCCATGGAGCCTAGGCTGGGGCAATCCTTGGTATCAGTCCAGGCTGGGGGTGAGGAGACTGAGAGCATCCCTGCAGAGAAGGACTTTGGGGTGTCAGGGGATCAGAAGCTGGACAGGAGCCAGCAGTGTGCACTGGCAACCCAGAAGGCCAATGGCAGCCTGAGCTGCATCCAAAGCAGTGTGGCCAGAGGTGGAGAGGTGGCCCCTCTGCTCTGGGGAGACCTCACCTGCAGGGCTGTGCCCAGCTGTGGAGTCCTCAACACAAGAAGGACCTGGAGCTGATGAAGAGGGTCCAGAGGAGGCCAAAAAAGTTATCAGAGGCCTGGAGAACCTCCTCTGTGGGGACAGGCTGGGAGAGATGGGGTTGCTCAGCCTGGAGGAGAGAAGGCTCCAGGGAGACCTCAGAGCTGCATTTCAATATCATCAGGGGATCTACAGGCAGGCTGGGGAGGGAATTCAGAAGGGGCTGTGGGGATAGGCTGAGGGGCAATGGTTTGAAAGTGGAGCAGGGCAGAGATAGGTTGGACATCAGGAGGAAGTTCTGCACTGTGAGGGTGGGGAGACACTGGCACAGGTTGCCAGGGAGGTGGTGGATGCTCCATCCCTGGAGACATTCAAGGTCAGCCTGGCTGTGTCCCTGTGCAGCCTGCTCTGGCTGGAGCTGTCCCTGCTGCCTGCAGGGGCTTGGACAAGATGCCCTTGGAGGCTCCCTTCCAACCTGATGCAATCTGTGAATTCCCTGGGAGGTTGCTGTTCCTGTGCAACCTTGGAGCAGCCTGAGGAAGGCTGTGGGGACAAGTTCGGTAATGACCAAAAGGATTTGGGGACTCAGCCCCTGTGCTCTGGTGAGATTCAGCCAGGTGGGTGCCAGGGGTGCTGGAGCTGCCTTCAGTCTCCATCTTAAAGACAGGCAGCCAGGTCATAGAATCACAGAGTCATAGAATTATAGAATCCAGTGCAGGTCACACAGGAATATGTCCAGACATGGCTGGAAAGTCTCCAGAGAAGGAGACTTCACAACCTGGGCAGCCTGCTCCAGGGCTCTGTGACCCTCACAGTGAAGAAGTTCCTCCTCCTGTTGAAGTGGAACCTCCTGTGCTGGAGTTTATATCCATTGCCCCTCATCCTATCACAGGGAATCAGACCCTCTGCTCACCTCCCCAACATCCAGTAATCCTTGAAGGCAAACTCTTGGAGGCTGCTGGACTCAGAGGCAGTTGGGAGAGCAGGAGAGCATCAACCACACCAGGCTGCTGCAGCTCAGGAGCAAACCTGAAGGTTTCTGTGGCAGTGAGGACCAGGAAGATTTTCCCCAGAGCAGCAGCTCAGCTCAGCTCTTGAGGCCAGTGCAGAGCTTGTCAAATATTGAGCAGGGACATCAATGCTGCAAGCTCTAAGTGAAAGCAAAAATCAGTTAATGCTCTTCCCGAGCTGTCCTCTTGGTGTGGGGAGTCCTCGTGGAACCCAGGGCAGGCGATTGCCCAGGGGTGGATGTGCTGCTGAGTAATCTGATCAGCCAGCAGCCACTCATTGCCAACGTGGGTGTGAACCAAAAGAGCTGAAAAATCCTGATGGGAAGAGGGAAAGCACTGCCTGGACTGAAGGAAGTGCTGAGAAGGTCCAGAGGAAGACATAAAGATGATCAGAGATTGGAGAAGCTCCCCTAAGGGGATGGGCTGGGAGAGTTGGGGCTGTTCAGCCTGGAAAAGAGAAGGCTCCAGGGAGATCTTAGAGCAGCCTTCCAGTACTTGAAGGGGCTCCAGGAGAGCTGGGGAGGGACTTGTGACAAGGGCTGGGAGTGCCAGGATGAGAGACAATGGCTTTGATCTGGGAGAGGGGAGATTGGGAGTGGAGATGAGGAAAAAATTGTTGAGAGTGAGGGTGGGGAGAGCCTGGCACAGGCTGCCCAGGGAGGCTGTGGCTGCCTCCTGCCTGGAGGTGTTGAAGGCCAGGCTGGATGAAGCCTTGAGCAAGCTGTGCTGGTGGGAGGTGTCCCTGCCCATGGCAGGGGGTTGGAACTGAATTGTCTTGAAGGTCCCTTCCAACCCAAACCATTCCATGATTCTATGAATCTATTCATCAGAGCCTGTAAGGGTTTACTCAACACCCCCTGGGAGTCTGGAGGAGAGTTTGGGGACCTGACAGGAGATGGATTCCCCCTCCTGGGAGAACTTGGGTGGATTTTCATTTCTTCTGTTAGAAAATGAGAAAGGAAGACAATGACAAAAATAAATCAGTCCTAGAAGGAGAGAATCATTTAGCTTGAAGAGACCTTTTAGATCATTGAGTCCAACTATTAACTCAACACTACCAAGTCCACCACTAAACCATGTCCCTCAGCACCACATCTCCATGAATTTTAAACCCCTCCAGAGATGGTGCCTGAACCACTGCCCTGGGCAGCCTGGGCCAGGCCTTGACAACCCTTTCAGTGGAAAAAAAATCCTCCTAATGTCCAGGCTAAATGTCCCCTGGTGCAGCTTGAGGCCACTCCCTCTTGTTCCCTCAAACCCATTAGTGACATTGTCAATCAAAGCAGGTGGCTTGACAAGCTTTGAAGCTGCAGCAGAATTGGAGCTTGGGCTGGTTTTCAAATTTCCTTTTAGTGTGAATTAATCATGATTTGGAAGCAAAAAATAAAATCACAGGGGGCTGGGAGGGCAAAAGGATCCTTCTGGAAAGGGCTGAAGTTGGACAATCTGCTGAGTCCCACTCATCACATGTGGCCATTGGGATGGCTGAAAAGGGAGAAAAGGAGAGCTGAAGAGTCAGCTGCACCCCTTGGAAAAGGATTTGCTTTGATGATGTGATCTCCTCCTGATTTTCAGAGCTTTTGGAGCACCCCAAAACTCTGCTCGATGGGGAAAGGGCTTTGGGTGCTCCCAGCAATGGAGCCCACACTGACAGGGCCCTCAGGCTGCCTCTCCTCCAAGGTCATTGTCCTGCTGCCTTTGTGCAGTTCTGGGCTCCCCAGCTCAAGGCAACTACTGGAAAGAAGTCAGTGTAGGCTGGCAAGATGCTGAGGGGCCTGGAGCAGCTCTGTGAGGAGCAAAGGCTGAGAGCCCTGGGGCTGAGAGCCTGGAGAAGAGCAGCCCCAGAGGGGATCTGGGCAATGCTTGTCAATATCTAAAGGACAGAGCTCAAGAGGCTAGAGGCTCAGTGGTGCCCAGAGACAGGATAAGGGACAAGGGGCACAAACTGGAGGCTAGGATGTTCCTCCTGAAGAGGAGAAGAAACTTCTTTGGTGTAAGGGTGCTGGAGGCCTGGAGCAGGCTGCCCAGAGAGGTTGTGGAGTCTTCTTCTCTGGAGAGCTTCCAATCCCCCCTGGCCATTGTGCTCCTGGGCAAGCTGCTGTGGGTGCCTGGCTGTATGATCTCCAACCCCTCCCAGTCTGTGATTCTGTGATGCCTCCATGATAAGAAAGCAGTGCAGGACAAGAAAATTCACAAAGACAACTGCAGAGAAAGAGAAAGTTACAGTAGCAGTCAGGACAACTCCTCGTGGCAAGGGACTTGGCTGCTTCCATCAGCTTGTGGCAGGATGGGGCTCAGAGCTGAAGTTCAGCCCTACCTGGGTGCTGTGTGTGAGGTCCAAGTGAGAGCTCAGATGTGCACCTGCCTCGGGTTGAGCTGAGTTCAGCTCTTCCTGCTGGGATTTTTAATTGACATGAAGCTAATAATGTAACTTTAAAGCTAAACCTTTAAAATGGGATAATAATACACATATCCTCTGATGCTTCTTCCCTTGCCTGAAGGGTGCATGGTCAAATCAGAGCCCATCAGCATCCACACAGTATCTAGAGGGTCAGATCTAAGATCCATCTGGCCTGGTTTCTAAGCTCTGTCAGTGAGCTGTAGCCTATCCAGGCACGATGCAGGGGCTCGCTGACCACCACCTTGCCATCAGGAATAGATTAGTGAGCTCCTCCCCTGCAGGCTGACCCTGAACTCTTCTGATGGAGAACCCCAGAGTCGTGTGTTGAACCCAAAAATGAAGCAAAAAGGTAACCCAGAGGACACCTGACCCAGCAATCATATGGACCAGTGCAGTGGGGGGACACTGAAATTAACTTGGAGTCAACAAGGCTGTGCCAAGGGCTGAGCAGTAGGATCAGAGGTCCAGCCTCGCTGAGCAAGCCTTGGTCTCAGGTTTGCTGTCTGGGAATCATCTCTGCATGTGAATTACCTCTTGTGGCAGCTAATAGAAGTGGTTGGCTTCAATGACCCTGGAGAAACTCTGGCTTTTTCCTGGCTTTTGAGGGAGTCAGTCTGCGCTTGTGGAAATGAGGCCACTTCACACGGGTGCCTCACAAGGGAGAGCGTCCACTTGTGAGCACTTGTGGTCAAGTATTAACCCCTCTGTCCTTTGGCCACCTGAAGATAATCACAAATTAAGGGTTGTAAAGCTCTTGAACAAAGACTTTGGGATCTAGGTGCTGGCTTCATCTAGGGAGCAGGGGAAAAGGCATCGTTAGAGGACACGCAGGAGATGCATGGATCTACAGTGAGATGGGGATCAATATCTGCACAGTAAATACTCCACAGCACCTGGGGAATGACCACCCCACCCCTGATCTCCATCTGACGGAGGAGGAGCAAAACTTGGGCCACCACTTTTTAGGAGGGGATGATGCTGTCGGGGTGGGGGGAGAGCAAGAGCTGGGAGGCTTTGAGGCAGGGAGACGCACCTAAGGCAGGGCTCTTTGGCGAGGAGGGATGGACCTTGTCTACAGACAAAATTGTGAGGCCAAATTGGTCTCGTGTAGACACCCTTAAATCATTTTAAAGCAGGTTGGTATCGGTTTGCCTAACTCGATTCCTGCGCCAAAGCGAAGCGGAATCGATGCAGATGGGGTTTCCATCGACCTCCCTCCCATCCGCACAAAGGTTTTGCCCCAGGTTAATGAAATCAGGTTTCAAAAACACCACACACACACACACCTGGAGCTGAAAAAAAAACCCCCCCACCCCAACCCCCTCCACCCTAACTTGTGGAGGGAGAAGGAGGGGAGAGGGGAAAAAAACCCACCCCAAACAACCGAAGAAGCAGGCGCGGAGGCAGCGGGGGACCCAGCCCGGCAGCGCGGGGAGGGGAGGAGCGCAGGCGAGGCTGCGGCGGTGGCGGCGGAGCGGTGATAAGGGTTGGGTCAATAGAGTTTTTGCAAAGATTTCTCTTTTCTTTTCTTTTCTTTCTTTCTTTTTTTTTTTTTTTTTTGAAGAAAGGTTAAATGTGAGGTGATATCGATTTCCCTTTCCTCCCTGTCCCTCCTCTCACCACCCCCAATCCCCTGCTTCCCCCCCCCCCCCCATCCCCTCCCCCTCCACCTCCTCCCCTTCCTTCCCCTCCTCCATGCCCTTTCTCCACCTCCCCGCAGCCTGCAGCCATCCCTGGGAGGAGGAATTGCAGCCCAAAGTGGCCAAGTGACCAGGGAAGGACCACGGGGCCCGGCCACGGCGCTGACCAATGGCCGCCCAAAGGAGCCCCCGTTGCTTAGCAACCCGCGGCAGAGAGAGAGGCAGAGAGAGCAAAAAGATGGATTTTCAGATTGCAGCAGCCAAGCAGATCAATTCTGCAACATGGGCTACAGTGGCCAAGCGGAATCTCTCTTGCTCCCAGCAGGTATTGATCCAGCCATGCTATAGGCATTGAATGAGCTCTAATAAGTCCTGAGTAAACAGGAACAAGGACTTAAGTGATAGCCCAGCAGTCAAACATCAACTCCCTTTGTCTTCTTCTTCCTCTTCTTCTTCTTCTTCTTCTTCTTCTTCTTCTTCTTCTTTTTATTTATTTTTTTTTTAATTGCTGAAGGGTTTGCAAGAAAAGGACAATAAAGTTTATTGATAGGAAAATCAGGAGTCAGGATATCAGCACAGCTGCAGCCCGGGAGGGGTTTGGAAGGGAAAAGTCTCTGCCTCAAAAATCCAGGTGGGCTTTGCAGAGCGGTGATCCGTGGTCACATGTGCTGAATGTGGGTTCCAGCTTCCCTGGGCATGGCCAAGACTCAGTGACAAGGTCCTTCAAAGTGAGCTGGGGTTTTTTTTTGCCCCCAGGGATAGGCTCCTGAAGGAAGAATGTGTCCAGAGATGTCCATTCGAGGCAGATGGGGAAGAGAGCAGATCCAGGGATTTGGATTCAGGTGATGAGTCTCTTCCATATCTCCAGAGGAGGAAAGGGGAGATCAAGCCTCCTCACAGGGGAGTGAAACACAGCCCAGCCTTCAGGGAGAGGCTGGGAGCAGTGAAATTCCTCCTTGGTAGACACCAGGACAGAGAGTGAAGCTGGGTCTGATGCTGCAGGGCCTGAAGGGCTCATCCAGAGCTGCAGGTTGCTCATGAAGAGGAAGGGAGCAGACTTGGCCTTGGTTGTGACAGAGGCTTTGTTTGCTGCAGGGAGATACCAAGGCTGAGAGCAGAATCAGGAAAGGAGAAGTCTGGAATGATCCAAGACTCTGATGCCAAAGGAAAGGACAGAAGGTGGAATTTGTGGTGGGCATAACCAAGTGTGAAGGACCTGCTTTTGTGGGAAGTGCATGGCTGGGGCCAAGGAAAAACCCAAATAAGTTCAGATGATGAAAACTTGACTTAGTGGGCCCCAAACACTCAGCTGGGATTGGGCTTGTGCACAAACCTCCAGCCCTGTGGTGGGGAGGGGATCTGTCCCAACCCATTACAATGTGGCTGCTTCACTCTTCACTGCTCATAGAATCATTTTGGTTGGAAGAGACCTTTAAGATCCTTGAGTCCAACCATGGCATCTGTCCATCCTCATGTCTCCTCCACCAGCATCTCCATCCCTTCTTCCTTCCCCAGCCTTCACCTCCCTGCAGGGAGGAGTCCCATGGACTCTCTGGCTCTTGCTCCTTGTGTCTCAGCTTTACACTTTGTCTCCTCACTTTCCTAAATGTCCTAAATTTCTGCCTCCAGCTCCATGCATGGTGAAGTCTCCAACCATCACCATCACTCAAGCCAGTAAGTGTTGTGGTTGGTGGTGTTCAGTGGCCAGGAGGACAAGGGTTCCATCCATGGGCTGCACCAAAAGAAGCTTGACCAGGGCAAGGGAGGGGATTCTGCCCATCTGCTCTGCTCTGCTCTGCTCTGCTGAAACCCCACCTGCAGCACTGCCTCCAGTGCTGGTGCCAGCAGCTCAAGAAGGACCTGGAGCTGCTGGAGAGGGTCCACAGGAGGGACACATAAAAAGATCAGAGGGCTGGAGAACCTCCCCTGTGAGGACAGGGTGGGAGAGTCAGGGCTGTTCAGCCTGGAGAAGAGAAGGCTCCAGGGAGGCCTTAGAGCTGCATTTCAGTACCTGAAGGGGCTCCAGGAGAGCTGGGGAGGGACTTGTGACAAGGGCTGGGAGTGCCAAGATGAGGGAGAATGGCTTTGATCTGGGAGAGGGGAGATTGGGAGTGGAGACTGGCAAGAAATTCTTGGCAGTGAGGTTGGGGAGACACTGAAACAGGTTGCCCGGGGAGGCTGTGGCTGCCTCCTCCCTGGAGGTGTTCATGGCCAAGCTGGATGAGGCCTTGAGCAAGCTGTGCTGGTGGGAGGTGTCCCTGCTCATGGCAGGGGGTTGGAGCTGGATGATCTTTCAGGTCCCTTCCAACCCAAACCATTCCATGATTCCATGAATCCAGAGGGCTGGGTGCTGCTCTCCATTGCCTCGCTGTCCATTCCCAGATGACAGCAGTTAAACAACTGGAGCTGCTCCAGATTTATGCTCATGGAAACGAGAGCACCAGCATGGGGCTGCCTCCAGCCATTAAGAGGCCGGGGAAATGAGAGCTCTCTGCTTGCACTCTGAGTTCTCTCAACCCACATTTCATCAGCCTTCGTCATAACAGGGCTGATAATTAATTGATCTGATATCAAGGAGGCTGCCTCCCGCGCTCCCTGCCGTGCTTCAACACCGCTGACATCCAGGGAGTCCTTGAATCCCTAACGGGATCCACAGGCAGAGGCAGCAGAAGGGAGCTGGGCACCACCTCCACAAGCAGCTGGGTGTGTTTGGCACTGTGGGCCCCTGTGTCCCCATCCCTTGGGAGATGGGACAAGTGGGGAGACACTGAAACAGGCTGCCCAGAGAGGCTGTGGCTTTGAGCTGGGAGTGGGGAAGTCTGAGACTGGAGATGAGGAAGAAATTGTTGAGAGTGAGGGTGGGGAGAGCCTGGCACAGGCTGCCCAGGGAGGCTGTGGCTGTCCCCTCCCTTGAGGTGCTCAAGGCCAGGCTGGATGAAGCCTTGAGCAAGCTGTGCTGGTGGGAGGTGTCCCTGCCCATGGCAGGGGGTTGGAGCTGGATGAGCTTTAAGCTCCCTTCCAGCCCAACCCATTCTTTGAATCTATGAATGTATGAGCGCAGACACGAGCCCTGGCCCGGCCCCAAAGATGTTTTGCTGTTTTGCAGGGGGAGATGCAGCCTCTTCTGCTGAGGGTTTCTGCATTTCAAAGTAATATCAGAAGGGCTTGAAGCTTAATCTTCGTTACCCAGGAGGCTGGCGGAATCAGGCAAAAGGAGAAAAAAACCCTGGATCGATCTGGCAGTATGAATTTATTCCCGGGGGGTCCAAGGCACCAATATTTTCTCTCCCCCCTCTCTGTTAAAGAGATAGCAGCAGCCTGATGCAGAGGCCCCTCATGTGCCCACGGCAGGAGTCCCTCACTGGCAGTGGGGATGATGACACGGGGATAAAAATCATGGGAGGTTAAATGGTATTGCCCAGAGGGCTGGAAGGAAGGCTCCTGACAAGAGCAAATGACTTCTTGTGTTCTTCCAGGGCCTGAAGGGGCTCCAGGAGAGCTGGGGAGGGACTTTTGACAAGGGCTGGGAGTGTCAGGATGAGGGAGAATGGCTTTGAGCTGGGAGTGGGGAGTCTGAGACTGGAAATGAGGAAGAAATTGTTGAGAGTGAGGGTAGGGAGAGACTGGCACAGGTTGCCCAGGGAGGCTGTGGATGTCCTCTCCCTGGAGGTGTTCAAGGCCAGGCTGGATGAGGCCTTGAGCAAGCTGGGCTGGTGGGAGATGTCCCTGTCCATGGCAAGGGGTTGGAACTGGATGATCTTGAAGGTCCCTTCCAACTCAAACCATCCTGTGGTTCCACAATTTGCTGGTGGCTTCCTGCATCCTTTGGCTCTTTGTGTTGCTGGTGGTTAAGGACTCGGGGAGAGGGGCAGGGAATGAGGCAGCGAACTGGCACTGGGACACTGAGCAGGTCCCAGGGCTGCTGAGACAAAGATGTGAGTGAATTGGAATACCTACAGTCCCCATGGTGCTGGGGTTCACCTCAGGTGGGTGCCCCATGGCTGAGCTTCAACTCCCTTTGTGGGGGATTGATAAGTGCAGAATGGGCCCATCCTGACCACAGGTCCATGCTGAGGGCAGTGGGGTGCTGGCTTCTGGGGAGATCCTGGTCAAGTTTATCATGAAACCCTTCACCCTGAGGAGCTCACCTAGAGGGGGAATCAACAGAGGCTGAACCCAGGACAGCTCCTCTGCTGCAGGCTCTTGTCCTTCAGCAACACCACAGAGAAATGTTGACCCTCCAGGGCCAGCATGACTCCATGGTCCCTGTTGGTGGCTGCTCTGCTGTGGGCTTCTCCTCCCTGTGCTCTGGCACTGGCCAGGGTCTCCTGGAGAGTAGCAGCATGGTGACACCAAAGACACTTGTGAAGCTCTTTCTGCACAAGAAGGATGTGCCAGACTCCAGCCAGTATCTCCCTGTTCATACTGGGAGACAGAACCCTCTTCCTTTCAGTCACAGAACCATGGAATCATTTTGGTTGGAAAAGACCTTTCAGATCATCCACTCCAACCCTGAGCCCAGCACTGCCAGGGCATCACCAAACCCTGGCCCTCAGCACTGCAGCTCCACAGCTCTGAAACCCCCCCAGGGATGGGGACTCCACCACTGCAGCCTGGGCCAGGCCTTCACAACTCTTGGGGAAGAATTTTTTCCTCATGTCCAACCTAGACCTCCCCTGGGGAAACCTGAGGCCATTTCCTCTGGTCCTGTTCCCCAAAGCTCAGACTTTTCCTTCACAAGCCAAGTTCAGAGAAGCCTCAAGGGCTGCTCCACCTGCATCAGGGTAAATACATTGAAGCATGCAGCACGGCACAACCAGGGGAGCTGTGGGATGGAGCTAAGTGGCATCTGCTGAGTTTTGGGGAGGGCCAGGGGCTGTGCAGGGCTGGGACACCCTGAGTACTCGGTTCAGTTTTGGGGCCCCCATCCCAAGAAAGACATTGAGGGGCTGGAGGAGGTCCAGAGAAGGGCAACCAAGCTGGGGAAGGGTCTGGAGAACAGGGCTGGAGAGGAGCAGCTGAGGGAGCTGGAGGTGGTTAGTGTGGAGAAGAGGAGGCTGAGGGAGACCTCCTTGCTCTCTGCAGCTCCCTGAGAGGAGGCTGCAGTGAGGTGGGGGCTGGGCTCTGCTCCCTGGGAATAAGTGACAGGATGAGAGGAAATGGCCTCCAGCTGCCCCGGGGGAGGATTAGGTAGGACCTCAGAAGAAACTTCTTCATTGTAAGGCTTCTCAAAGCCTGGCACAGGCTGCCCAGGGAGGTCGAATCCCCATCCCTGGAGGTGTTTCAAAGCTGCAGAGGTGTGGTGCTGAGGGCCACGGTTTAGCCCCAGCCTGGGCAGACTTCGAGGACATTTGGACTTGGAGGATCTTAAAGGTCTTCTCCAACCCAAACAATTCCACAACTACGCTGGGGGGGGGGCGGATTTATGAGCTCTCCCTCGCTGCAGTGGCTGCAACCAGAGCTATCAGCTTCCCACCACAACGCTTCCCCCAGTCGTTTGAAATTTCAAACAAAATGTAAAACAAGGAATAATGGTAAGGGAAAAAAAAAAACAAAACACAACAACAACCACCAACAACCAAATAAGAAAAAAGGCCTTAATTAATTGAAGCAAATTGCATCACAATAGCGATCGCTCAGTACCACAGCTAAGTGCCCCATTACTCCGATTTCAAGTCAGCATTGGCGGAGAGTGAATAAATCACAGCCCCCTCCCGCTGCAGAGGGGCAGGGGGATGTGGGTCTGTGTGTCCGGGGTGGGGGGTGTGTGTCCTGCCATCAACCCCCTCCCTCCGCGCATGGATAACCCCCAGCGCTGCCCGAGCGGCCGCAGCCAGAAATGGCAGCCAGGAAAATTAGCAGCAAAACAAATTAATTGGTCAGCTTTTGAATTCTTTTCCCTGCCCTCCCCTTTTATTTTTGTCTTCTTTTTTTTTTTAAGACATTTTTTCCTTCTTTTCCCCCAACTTTTCCCCCTTTTTATTTTTCCTCTTTCCCCCACTTTTCTTTTTTTCCCCTGCTTTCTTTTTTTCCCTTCATTTTTTTCTGCTTGCTTTGTTTTATTTTTTCTTCCCTTCTTTCTTTCTTTTTATTTCCTTTCCCCCTTCTTTTCTTTCTTTTCTCTTTCTTTTTCTGTCTTTTTTTCTTTCATTTTTTCTTTGTTTTTCCTTTCTCTTTCTATTTTTATTTCCTTTTTTATTGCTTTATTCTTTCTTTTTCCATTTCCTTTTTTCTTATTTTTTTCTTTCATTTTTTCTTATTTTTTCCTTTCCATTTTTTGGTTTCCCCCTTTTTCCTTTCCCTCCCATTTTTTTTTCTCATTTTAAATAATTTTTTCTTTTTTTTTTTTACTCCTTTCCCTCCCTTTCTTCCCCTTTAAAAAACTTTGTATTTTTTCTCCTCTCTTTTTTCTTTATTTTCAGCCTTTTTTACTGTTTTCCTTTCTTTCTTTCTCTTTATTTTGTGTTTTTCCCCCTTTTCTTCCTTTTTTCCCATTTCCCTCCCTTTTTCCCCCCTCTTTCTCCAATTTTTAAAATTTCTTCCTGCTTTCCCCCTTTCTATTTCTATCCTTTATATTTTTTTTCTTTATTATTTCCTTTTTTTCCCCTTTTCTCTTTTTTCCCACTTCCCCTCCTGTTTCACTCTTTCTTTCATTTTTTCCCCTGTTTTATTCCTGGGGTTTCCCTTTTGTCTTTTTTTTTCCTTTCCCCCTACTTTTTTTATCCTTTAAAATTATTTTATTTTTTTATTTTATTTTTCCCTTTTTCCCTTTTTTTTTTTACTTCTGTTTTTTCCTTTTGATTTTTCCCTTTCCCCCTCTTTTTTTTTTTTTTCATTTTAAAATTGTTTACCTTTTCTTCCCCATTTCTTTTATCCCTCTCCCCCCCCCCCCCCTTCTTTCCCCCCCCCCCCCCCTTTTTTTAACCTTTGCAATAATTTCCCCTGGAGACTCCCCCGGAAGCTTTTTCCTGGCTTGTTTCCCCTCAGCACTGCCCTGGTCCGTTTATCAATATCCAATTAATCCCAGTTTATACCAAGCCATTTATTTCCTCACTGCTCAAGCAGCCTGGCTGCCCCCACAAGTGACCAGCTTAGCTCAGCTGGGTGCCACAGCCCCGTGGCTGGCAGCTCCCTGGGCATCACTTGACAGCGGTTTGTTGGAAGGGACAAATGAGCTGGCACCTGGTGCCCAGGACCACGGTGAGGGTTGGGGGACTGAACTGAAGAGCACACATGGGACCTCGGCAAGGATTTGTTGGTGGCTTTGCTCTTTTCACCCACGTCAGTGCTTCACCCAGGAGCAGGCTGGAGCCCTGCAGGTGCCAGCCTGGAGCAGCTTGGAGCTCATGAACCGCTACTTTGGGTGGTTGGATGAGATGCTAAGCTGGAAGGATGTCCTTAAAGACGAAGTGAGGAGGGGGATGCTGGACCACAGCCCCTCGGGCACGTCCCTCCGAAGGCAGCGGTGGGGTCCCGCATCCCGGCATCCCCAGCGCGGACCCCGTCGGGGCACCGGCAGCGGCTTTGTTCTCCTGCCCTGGCTAATCAAGGCGGGCTGGGAAGCGCTGCTGGATGTACCAAGCGTGCTCAGCCTGGAGGCACCTCCTTCAGGAGCCTAATGATGGAAAACTACCTCTGAGGTGGTGCAGAGCCGTCCCTCCTCCCCGCCGGAGCGGGTTTGGTACGGCCAGCATCGATCCCGATAGCAGGTCAATGGGAATCAGCAGCAGGGAGGCTCGGGGAGGGGAAGCAGAGCCTACTACAAAGAGGCTTCGGCAGCCCGCGGCTCGCTGGGATCCCACCCCAGGATCTGCTCTCGGGATCTCCTCTGTGCTCCCAGCTCCTGAGCAGGTCCCTGGTGGCTGCATCCTCTTGGCCGCGGGGGGCTGCGGGGAGGTGATGCTAGGCAGGGGCAGCCCTCGGGCATGGTAGGAGAGGGGAAGTTGGCTTTTCCCTCTCCCTCCTCAAAAGCATCAAACGTTCCCTCTCTCCTCTCAAGCAGCCCCTGAGCCCCTGTCCCCAAACCTCACCACCAGCCAGCCCAGCACTGCAATTCCTATGGAGTGGCTGCTGCAAGGGACCCAGCAATCAATTAATCAATCGCAATCAAGATCCCAGGGTGCAATCATAATTAATGTTCAGTCCTGATTGATCATGTCACGGTTTGGCCGTGGCCACGTGAGCCAGGATGACAAACCTGACCCTTTAATGGTGCTTTGGCAGATCCCACTGCCAGCCCTCCCCAGGGCTGCCCCTTCTCCTGCAGGAGGGGCAGAGGTGACGCCCCAGGAGACTCATCTTGGGAAGGGGACAGCATGATGGGACCTCGGAGGGGGAGGGCTGGCTCTGCTGGGAGCAGGTGGTCACAGGACATTTGTGCACAGAGGGGGTGACAGCAGTGGGCACCGTTGCCACAACCTTAACCTGGTCTAGTGGAAGAACCTCCCCACAGCAGGGGGCTGGAACTGAACAGTGTTTAAAGTCCCTTCCCACCCAAACCATTCTATAAATGTATGGATCTGTGACAGGCACCAGGGTGACACCTGTTGGGTGATTGGCACCAGAGGGTGAGTGTCACCATGGAGTGGGTGTCACTATGGAGTGGGTGTCACCATCGAGTGGGTGTCACCATCGAGTGAGTGTCACCATGGAGTGAGTGTCACCATCAAGTGAGTGCCACCACTGGGTTGGTGTCACTATGGAGTGAGAGTCACCATTGAGTGGGTGTCACCACTGAGTGAGAGGCACCATGGAGTGAGAGTCACAGCTGAGTGAGTGTCACCATTGAATGGGTATCTCCACTGGGTACCACAAGCAGCACTGAGGAGGGGTCAGCGACCCTTTCCCTGCCTTATCACTCCCAGGATTGGTCCCCATCTGCGCAGATCCTCATCCAGCTAAAGGGCTGGGATCCAGCAGAGGTGGGCTGGGAGCCCTCTGTCTCTCCCTGGCCTTGGATCAATCCATCCACATGTGGCAGTGCTTGAATAGCGCTGTGCTCACCCCCTCCAGTTACACTCCACTTCTGACAGATCCCTGGTAGATCTCTTTGTGTCTCATCTTCCTGCTGGGCTGCTCCAAGCTGCTCCCACCTGCTGCAGCCAGGCTGGGCCTGACCATGGCCATAAGGTGTGGAGGTTCCTCCATGACCTGTGCTGTGTGGATTCACAGACTGCATCTGATTTGAAGGGAGCCTCCGAGGGCATCTTGTCCAACCCCCTGCAGGCAGCAGGGACAGCTCCAGCCAGAGCAGGCTGCACAGGGACACAGCCAGGCTGATCCTGAAGGTGTCCAGGGATGGAGCCCCAACCACTTCCCTGGGCAACCTGTGCCAGTGTCTCCCCAGCCTCACAGTGCAGAACTTCCTCCTGATGTCCAACCTAACTCTGCCCTGCTCCACTTTCAAACCATTGCCCCTCAGCCTATCCCCACAGCCCCTTCTGAGCAGTCCCTCCCCAGGCTGCCTGCAGCTCCCCTGCAGGTACTGAAATGCAGCTCTAAGGTCTCCCTGGAGCCTTCTCTTCTCCAGGCTGAACAGCCCCAATTCTTTCAGCCTGTCCCCTTAGGTGAGGTTCTCCAGCCCTCTGGTCATCTCTGTGGCCTGATCTGGACCAAATCCATCAGGTCCATGTCCCTCTTGTGTTGTGGGTCCCAAAGCTGGACACAGCATTGCAGGCAAGGTCTCACTGGAGCGTGGCAGAAGCACCTCTCCATCTGCTGCCCAGGATGCAGCCCAGGATGGCTGCCATGCTTTGGAGCCTGGGAGAGGAGGAGTCCTGGGGACCACTTGTTTCACCCCTAGGTCCAGGTGGGAGGGATGGGGCAGAGAAGAGCTGCATTTCTCCTGCATCTCATGGCTGTGTTGCTCAGTGAGATCCCTTCCCGTGCCTGCAGCAGTGGGACCAGCCCAGCTCCTGGAGCTGCTGGATGCTTCTTGCTTTCCACCCACGCAGGGAGCAAGGACCCCAGAGCAGGGCTGGCACCAGCACCAAACCCTGACCCCCACTGCAGGTCACAGCTGCTTCCTTAGCACCCTCCCCAGGTGGGGAAATGAAGCAGCTGGGACTCATCTTGGTTCCTCCAGACTCTGGTCACTCCAGGGAAGACCTAAGTGCACTGAGGACTCATCTGAGCCCCCCCGAAAAGCCTGGAGCCCCCCAGTGCCATGCAGCCCTTTGCCTTCAGCCTGGCAGGAGCAGCTCAGTGCAGCTGCTAACCAGGGTGCCAAAATTTCTCCTCCTTTTGTTCCTTCAGAAGTCCACAGTGGGGGTGCCTGGCCAGGCTGGGGGCTCACAGGGGGCTGTTCTGCGGGGTGCAGAAGCTGGGGGGGCTGAGGGGCAGCCAAGGAGTGCAGCAGCAGCAGGGCCTGGCGGGACCCCAGGAAGCAGAGCTGGGTATTGATCCCCATCGATCCCACACAACCACATTCTGCAGCGGCCGCTGTCCTACATTTCAATCCCACACCTTCTCCTCTGACTTTAATGGGCTTCATCACAGCCCAAAGCTTTATTTAACCAAAAGGGGAGGGAGATGGTGGGTGGCTGCCAGAAATCAGAGCAAGCCAACCCCCCAGGGTCTGCCTGGGCACAGCTGGATCCTCCAGATCCGCCCCCAGCTGTGGGGAGCGGCGGGCAGGCCCCCTGGGGGTATTTGGGGGGGTGGGGGTGGGGGTGGTGTGTGCAGATGCAGCCACACAGCCTCGGCCCTGCAGGTCCCAGCCCTGATGGGAGGGTGTTGGGGGTGTTGGTGACAGCTGCTGGCTCTCCAGCAGATCCTCCATGCCTCTCTCCACCCCAGTCCTTGCTGTACCTGCACAACTCCATCTTCCAAACAAAGGCTTTCAGCTGCTGCCAGAAGGGCAACACCAAGCTCCACCTTAACAGGGATCTGCATAATGAAGTGTGAGTGTGGAAGCTGAACACCACCACCCCCCACCTCCCCCCTACCCCCAGATGTGAGCCTACAGACCACATGAACACACTCACAACAACTGGAAGATGAATACTGAGGAGCTGCTGTCCCCCTCAGGTGCTCCTCAAGCATCCATCACAGCACCCATGCAGCCCCATAACCCATCCCTGATTTATCCTCTGCACCCCTCCCTCCCAGTTACCTTTTAGAGCCACCCCCCCAACCATGCCCCTGTTGCTCAGATGAAGAAGATGCCTTTGTCCTTTCATGTTAAAGCACTGCACCCTTGAGCACATGGCTGGGGCCACCACTTGGCTGTGTGGTGTGGGGAGAGCCCTTCAACTGGGTCGTAGCAGGTCTGGAATCACTTCAAGAGGGACATTGAAGGGCTGGAGGAGGTCCACAGAAGGGCAGCAAAGCTGGGGAAGGGTCTGGAGAACAGGGCTGGGGAGGAGCAGATGAGGAACTGGAGGTGTTTAGTGTGGAGAAGAGGAGGCTGAGGGAGACCTCCTTGCTCTCTAAGACTCCCTGAGAGGATGCTGGAGCCAGGTGGGGTTTGGTCTCTTCTCCCTGGGAATAAGTGGCAGAATGAGAGGAAATGGCCTCAAGCTGCACCAGGGGAGGTCTAGGAGCCTTTTGGTGCTGATTTCAATGGAGGAAGCTCAAAGCCAACACCAGCTTCTACCCAGGCCCCCACCAATCCCACCCCATCCTCCTCCTGCTCCAAGGCAGTTGGGAGGGCCTGGGAGGACCTCTCTGCAGAGCTGCTCCACAGCCTCCAGCCCAGGCTCCTGCTCCCTCCCTGGGGCAGGACACAGAGGCTGTGTTTAGTTTTGATTTCTTCAGTTATTAATGATTGAGGTGTGAGAGGGGGACACGAGCTGGAAATTAACTCCTTGACCTTTTGGGGTGGGTTTTCACCTCCCTGTCCCCCTCCACTCTCCAGCCCAGCAGGTTCTGTCAACCAGCTCCCAGCAGATGTCCCTCAGGCTGCTGAGGGTGTTTGGGTGGTGGGGATGGTTTGTGGAAGCATAGAATCACAGCTGGAAGGGACCTCCAAAGCTCAGCCAGTCCAACCCTCTGCACTCAGCAGGGACATCCTCCACCAGATCAGGTTGCCCAGAGCCCTGTCCAGCCTCACCTTGAGTATCTCCAGGGATGGAGCCTCAACCACCTCCCTGGGCAACCTGTTGCAGTGTTCCAGCAGCCTCCTGCTGCAGAACTTGTTCCTCACATCCAATCTCAATCTGCTCTGCTTTAGTTTGAAGCCATTGTCCCTGGTGCTGTCCCTGCAGGCCTTTGGGAACAGTCCCTCTGTAGCCTTCTTGTAGCCTCCTTCAGGTTACTATTATGTCTCCCTGGAGCCTTCTCTTCTCCAGGCTGACCACCCCCAGCTCCCTCAGCCTGTCCTTGTAGCAGAGCTGCTCCAACCCCTGATCATTTTTGTGTGCCTCCTCAGTGATGAAGGTAGCCCAGCCCAGCTGTCCTGGCCACCTGGATGTGTGCTCACACAACCCTACAGCTGAGCCCAAAGGATCTCCCTGATGCCAAGCCACCTGCTCTGCTCTGTCCCACCACACTTTTCTGCATCATAGAATCATGGAACTGTTTCAGTTGGAAGAGGCCTTCAGGATCATCAAATCCAACCATGAAAGGCCTCTGGGAATCTGACTGCCTCTTGGCTCTACCATGCACAGCTCCTTGGATAAGATAGGAGACCCCAAGCCCATATTTGCTCCTACAGAGCACCTATCCTGTAGAGGGACACAGGCTCCCTGGGGAGCAGGAGTGGGTGACCCACAGCTCCCCAGACTCACTTGGGTGCCCTCAGTGGACTCCAAGCCAGGATGGAGACCACATTTACTGCTCCCTCCTCTGGCTTTTGGCTTCTGCTCTTGGCATTGGCTGCCTGTGAGGGTCCCTCTGCACTCACACCTCTGATACTGGATTCTGGATTGGACTTTGAGGTGCTGAGAAGGGCAACGAAGCTGGGGAAGGGTCTGGAGAACAGGGCTGGGGAGGAGCAGCTGAGGGAGCTGGGGGTGGTTAGTGTGGAGAAGAGGAGGCTGAGGGAGACCTCCTTGCTCTCTACAGCTGCCTGAGAGGAGGTTACAGTGCGGTGGGGATTGGGCTCTGCTCCCCAGGAAAGAGAAACAGGCCAAGAGGAAATGGCCTCAGGTTGCCCTAGGGGAGGTTTAGGTTGGACATGAGGAACAATTTCTTCCCCCAAAGGGTTGTCAAGGCCTGGCCCAGGCTGCCCAGGGCAGTGGTGGAGTCTCCATCCCTGGAGGGGTTTCAGAGCCCTGGAGCTGTGGTGCTGAGGGCCATGGGGTGGCGGTGCCCTGGCAGTGCTGGCTCAGGGCTGGAGTGGATGATCTGAAAGGTCTCTTCCAACCCAACTGACTGCACGATTCTACACCAGCCCCTCGCACGCATCTGAGGAGGCTCTGTCAAGAAGCCTACTGGACAGGAGAGGAGAGGAGAGGCTCTGTGGCTTGCTCCTCCACCCTCTGGCCTCTCAAACCAGCGCCGGAGGCCGGGGCTCAGCTCCCCTGCCACGGGAGGCCCCAAGGCCAAGCCGGAGAGCGCAAAGTTGGCCTCGGGAAGTTGGAGCATCTCCGGCGCAGGCGCTCTGCGGCCTCCCTGCCCCCTCCTCTGCCCTGGCCTCCCTCCCTCCCTCCAGCAGCACTGCGGCAGCACAGGCAGCAGCGGGCGGCGGCGGCGGCGCTGATCAATAGGAGTATTGAGCACTCTTCAAGGTAGGCTGAGTTTTGCGGATTCAGTCCTCACCTCCTGCCCGCGCCCCCAGCTGCCTCCTCCCCGCCCTGAGCGCCACCACCCCCAAACCCAGGCCTGCTCCCCCTTCCCGCCACCCAGCCGCTCTGCTGGGAACCCAACCTGCTCCCAGGAGGAAGGAGAGACCTTCAGCCTTCAGTCACTGGTGGGACTTGAAGTTGGAGAGGCAGAGGGGAGAGGTAAGGAGCTCTCGAGGTGTTTCTTCCCAGTGGGTTCATAGAATCAAGCACAGAATGTACCTGGTTGGAGGAGAGCTCCAAGATCGTCCAGTGCAGCCCTCGACCCGGCACCGAAGGGGCAGCACCAAACCATGTCTCCAAGAGCCAGGTCCACAGGTTGCCTGAACGCTCCCAGGGATGGTGACTGCAGCACTGCCCTGGGCAGAGCATTCCAGGATTTGAAAAACCCTTTCAGTGAAGAAATATTTCCTGAGATCCAGCCTGAAGCTCCCCTGGTGCAGCTTGGGGCCATTTCCTCTGCTCCTGTCACTTGTTACCAAGTCCTCCTCACCCCAACCTGCCTTCAGGGAGCTGTAGAGAGCAATGAGCTCTCCCCTCAGCCCACACTGAACACCCCCAGCTCCCTCAGCTGCTCCTCATAGGCATTGTGCTCCAGGCCACTCACATCACAGCCTTGGGGAACACCTTGCTCTGGGACCACCTCGACCTGGGACCACCTCTACCTGGGACCACCTTACTCTAGGGCAACTCATGGGATTCAGAGACTCTTGGAGAGGTGCATCCAAGCTGTGAGATTCCCAGGGATGAATCAGAGAATCACAGAATGGGAGGGGTTGGAAAGGGCCTCTGGAGGTCATCGAGTCCAACCCCCCTGCCAGAGCAAGGTCACCTAGAGGAGGCTGCACAGGAACACATCCAGGGAGACCTTGAATGTTTCCAGAGATAGAGACTCCACCACCTCTCTGGGCAGCCTGCTCCAGGGCTCTGCCACACTCACAGTACAGCAGTTCCTCTCCATGTCGAGGCAGAACTTCCTGTGTTCAAGGTTGTGCTCACTGCCTCTTGTCCTGCCACTGGGGACCACTGTCCCCAGCTTCCTGCCACCCACCCCTTAGATATTTGTATGGGGATGGAGGAGCTGGGGCCACCCTGATGGTGGGACAGGGAGGGCTGAGGACAACCAATTGTAGCTCATGGGGCTGAACTGAAGGCAGTGGTGGAAGGAAGGAGCACTCCAGCAGCCCATCCTTCCCAGCAGTTCTCAGGTGGCAAGGGCAGGATGAGCAAGGACCTATGCTGCACGTTGCTGCATTGCAGGAGGTCCAGCTGGAAGGGACCTCTGAGGGTCCTCAGCCCTGGCTGAGGGTTCTTGGGCTGCAGCTTCCAGGAGGAACCTGTGGAATAGGTTCCCAGTCTCTGAAGGCTGGCTGAAGGCTGGCTCAGCATCACCTGTGATGATGTTTGGATGGAAAAGGATCTTTGTCTTCAGCATGTCCCAGCTTGCTGGCAGCCTAGGAGAGAAGATGTTCATAGAATGACTCAGGTTGGAAGGAACCTCAGAGCTCATCTCCTTCAACCTCCCTGCCATGGGCAGGGACAGCTCCCAGCTAGACTCAGCTGCTCAAAGCCTCATCCAGCCTGGCCTTGAACACCTTCAGGGAGGAGGCAGCCACAACCTCCATGGACAGCCTCTTCCAGAGCCTCACCACCCTCATACTGAAGTACTTCTTCCCCAGCACCAGTCTAACCCTGCTCTGCCTCAGCTTCAAACCTTTGCCCCTTGCCCTGTCTCTAGACACCCTCAGGAAAAGTTCCTCTGCAGCCTTCCTGCAGGATCCCTTCAGCTATTGGAGGGCAGCCCTGAGGGTCCCTAAGGTGTTAGGAAGTCAGAGAGCCCAGAGCAGCTGATAAGGTGCTTGGGAAGCTAAGAGAGAATTGAAACAGAACTCCAAGTGAAGAGCTGCTGCTTTAAACATGTCCCAGCTCCTTCTCTGCTGAGGCTTGGGCAGACATTGCACCTCAGAAGGTAAAAATAGCACATTTAATGAAGCTGGGAAGAAAGTCAATCGTGCTTTGTTGGAATTGCAGAGACCTCATTTCCACCTTCCCCAGGAAAAGGCTCCTGAGTTGGAGCAGATGTGAAAGCCCCACATGTTGAGCTGCAAAATGGGCTCTGAGCACAGCCTCCTCCCGTGCTGGGGAACAAAGGGGAAGGGGATGCCAGGACAGACCCTCTGGGTGCACCCAGAGGGATGGCAAGGAGCTGTTGGTTCACTGGTGAGGCCACAGCTTGAGTACTGGGTTCAGTTTTGGACCTCTCACTCCAAGAAGGACGCCGAGGGGCTGGAGCAGGTCCAGAAAAGGGCAACAAAGCTGAGGAAGGGTCTGGAGAACAGGGCTGGGGAGGAGCAGCTGAGGGAGCTGGGGGTGGTTTAGTGTGGGGAAGAGGAGGCTGAGGGAGACCTCATTGCTCTCTACAGCTGCCTGAGAGGAGGCTGGAGCCAAGGGGGTGTTGGTGTCTCCTCCCAAGGAACAAATGACAGGGTGAGAGGAAATGGCTTCAAGTTGCCCCAGGGGAGGTTTAGGTTGGACAGCAGAAGAAACTTCTTCACTGAAAGGGTTCCCAAGGCCTGGCACAGGCTGGTGGTTAAAAACCACAGAGATGTGGTGCTGAGGGACATTGTTTAGCCCCAGCCTTGGTAGAATCAGGGAATGGTTGGGCTGTATCATCTTAAAGATCTTTTCCCAATCAAAATAATTCTAAAACCTGCAGAAACCAAAGAGTTTTGACCTTTAGTGCTCTCACACAGCTCCAGTTTTCAGGGCTTGGTCACCTGGAAAGAAAAGCAACCTGCATTTTAACCCTGCTGAATTTTTGATGGAGATTTGCCACCTACACAGAATTCTGCTGCAAAATGGAGGGCTTTGGGGAAGGAATAGTGGAGAGGATGGAGCTTGGCCAGGGCTGCTTCCCTGTGCTGCTCCAGGAGGTGCAAATCCTTATGGAGGGGGGAGAGAGGGCAAGGCAGAAGAAGGGGAAGGGAGGTCAGAGCTCACCTGTGCCAGAGGTACTCCACCTTCCCAAGGCCAACTTTGTGTTGCCCAGGTGGCCATGGGGCATCACAGCCCTTCTGCTGGAGGGAAACTGAGCTCTGGCCTCATGTGTTGGCTTAGAGAGAGTTTCACAGCATCACAGAATGTTAGGGGCTTCAAGGGACCTTGAAAGCTCATCCAGTCCAACCCTCCCTGCCAGGTCACACAGGAACACATCCAGCTGGGTTTTGAATCTCTCCAGAGAGGGAGGCTCCACACCCACCCTGGGCAGCCTGCTCCAGGGCTCTGTCACCCTCACAGGGAAAATCTTTTTCCTCATGTTTGTGAGAACAGAAGGTGGAAGAGCAATCCAAAAAGTCTCCTCTCTCCTCTCCAGTAACCTTCTTGCCAAAGCCTCCTTAGAAGTCTAAAACTGTCATAGACTCATGGAATTGGGTTGGAAGATCATCCACTCCAACCCTGAGCCAGCACTGCCAGGGCACCACCACCCCATGGCCCTCAGCACCACAGCTCCATGGCTCTGAAACCCCTCCAGGGATGGGGACTCCACCACTGCCCTGGGCAGCCTGGGCCAGGCCTTGACAGCCTCAAGGGGAAGAAGTTGTTCCTCATGTCCAACCTAAACCTCCTTTGGTGCAACTTAAAATCATAGAATGGTCTGGGCTGGAAGGGACCTCCAAAGCTCAGCCAGTCCAACCCCCCCTGCAGGCAGCAGGGACATCCTCCACTAGATCAGGCTGCCCAGAGCCCTGTCCAGCCTCACCTTGAGTATCTCCAGGGATGGAGCCTCAACCACCTCCCTGGGCAACCTGTTGCAGTGTTCCACCAACCTCATAGTGCAGAACTTCTTCCTGATATTCAATCTAAATCTGCTCTGCTCTAGTTTGAAGCCACTGCCCCTGGTCCTGCCCCCACAGAAGGCTGTTCTGTCTTGTCCTACCCTTTGATTTAGGACCTGGGCACTGTCTGCATCTGGAAAGGAAGGAAATATCTTTGCTGATTTTAACCTGGAGGGAAGTCTGAGTCCTGGTCCCTGTGTGGAGGTTTAGGGCTGTGCCTTTAATTTTTTTTCACAGCTCTTGAGCAGAAAAGTAGTGAAATGTAAACAAATAAATCACTGTTGGGTGTGAAAAGGAAAATAAAGATAGTTCTAAACAATCCCATGGGAGAGACATCTACCATAAGATTGGTTGTACCAAAACAATTCCTTTCTCCTCTCTCCTCTCCTCTCCTCTCCTCTCCTCTCCTCTCCTCTCCTCTCCTCTCCTCTCCTCTCCTCTCCTCTCCTCTCCTCTCCTCTCCTCTCCTCTCCTCTCCTCTCCTCTCCTCTCCTCTCCTCTCCTCTCCTCTCCTCTCCTCTCCTCTCTTCTCCTCTCCTCTCCTCTCCTCTCCTCTCCTCTCCTCTCCTCTCCTCTCCTCTCCTCTCCTCTCCTCTCCTCTCCCTCTCCCTCTCCCTCTCCTCCCCTCCCCTCTCCCTCTCCCTCTCCCTCTCCCTCTCCCTCTCCCTCTCCCTCTCCCTCTCCCTCTCCCTCTCCCTCTCTTGCTTCTGCATTGTTTTGGTTGTCTAACAGCAACCTTCTCTGTTCCTTTCTCCTCTTTGTCCAGGGGGGGTCTGGGTAGGCAGGGAAGGAGAAGCTGGTAGCCTCTCCCGGTCTCTGCCCAGGAGGGCTCTTGTGCTGTTTGTTGGCTGTAAATCCCTGTAGCCGTGGTACCTGCTGCCTGTTTTGTACACACTCACCGCACTGCATTGTCGGTTGCAGCTGTGCCTGCCCGTCCAGCTTTCCTTTGCTTCCAGCTCAGCTGCTCTGGCAAAGTTAATGTTGGGGGGGGGTGGGGGGTGGATATTTCAAGCCACCACGTATGGATTTTTGAGGGAGGAGAGCAGTGGGGAGGGCCCGGGGATGCTCCCCGGCGCCGTTTCCTCTCCCTGCGCAGCGCTGGGCGGGCGCAGGCTCCGCCAGGCACATCCGTCACGCTCCTCGTTAGGGAAAATCCATCTGAGAAAATCTCTAATTTTTATTTTAAAGTCTAATAGAGCCGGGTGCTGATTTCCAGGTTAAATAACGATCACAGGCGCTGCAGTACAGGGTGTGCCAGGGGCCAACCCGCCTCCCTCTCCCCTCCGCCCCCCGCCCAGCAGCCAGCAGCCGTCGGGCCCTGGCTGCTTGCTTCGTGCAGGGCAGCAGCCGAGCAGCACAGAATCAGGGGATGGAAAGGGACCTCTGGGGATCGACTCCAACCCTCCTGCTAGAGCAGGACCACCTAGAAAAGGCCACAGAGGAACACATCCCAGTGGGGTTTGAATGTCTCCACAGAAGGAGACTCCACAACCTCTCCGGGCAGTCTCTCCAGGGCTCTGCCAGCCTCACAGGACAGAAGTTCCTCCTCGTTTTCAGATGGAACTTCCTCTCCTCAACTTTATGCTCATTGCCTCTTGTCCTGTCTCTGAGAGGAGACACTGACTACTGAGAGGAGTCTGGCCCCATCCTCCTGCCACCCACCCTCAGATATTTGTAGGCATTGATCAGATCCCACTCAGCCTCCTCCTCTCCAGGCTAACCACCCCCAGCCCTCTCAGCCCATCCCCAGAGCTGTTCCAGTCCCCTCAGCATCTCAGTGGTCTTGTGCTGGACTCTCCCCAGTAGTTCTTTGTCCTTGACTCTCCCCAGTAGTTCTTTGTCCTTCTGCAGCTGGGGTGTCCAGAACTGGACTCACTACTCCAGCACAGGGAGGAGACACTGCTCTGTGCTCCCCAAGTTCAATCCCTGTCTGCTGTCATTATGTCATCCATGTTTTATGTGTCAAAGCAGAGTTTGGGGGCAAACATTTTATGGGGAAGCATCAACACCAGGCCTGCCATCAGCTCCTCATCAGCTGTTAAGCAGAGATGATGACACAACCTCCATCTCTGCTGGCAGACAGGCTTTGCTAAAGGAGCATCTCAAAACCCTGAGCACAATGTGACACCTCCCAGCAAGAGCCAAAGGGCTCCCCAGGGCTCCTTGAGAATGATGCAAGTTGAAGGGAGCTCAACCTCTGAGGTTTCTGAACCTGCTGCCCACCACCTCTCATCTCCCCTGCCCTCCACTGCTCTCTGCTCCTGCCACTTCCCATCTCCTGACCCCAAACCATGACCCAAGGGTTGCCACTGTGCACCCCAGAGGAGCTGGGTTGCCTCTGCTGGGTGTTAAGTCTCAGGCAAAAGGCTCTACAGAGGAGTGGATTTTCCCATGGGAGCTGCCAGGCTGCTCCAGGGGCATGCTCCAGGGGCATGCTCCAGGAGTCAGCTGGGGGAATTGTCTCATTTGGGAGCATAGAATCATAAAATCAGAGAATGGGCTGGGTTGGAAGCCACCTTCAAGCTCATCCAGCTCCAACCCCCTGCCATGGGCAGGGACACCTCCCACCAGCCCAGGTTGCTCAAGGCCTCATGCAGCCTGGCCTTGAACATCTCCAGGGAGGGGACATCATCCACCCAGCCAGGATTCCCCCACCTGCTGGGGAGCTTGCAGTGCCCAAACAAACACACAACAGCTGAGCTCTGCTGTGTGGCTCGCAGGTTGTAGCTGCAGCCCTGCAAAGGGCTGTGCAGGAGCTGAGAGCTTTGCTGGAGCTGGGGCAGCTGGGGACAGCCACCCTGTGACACTGGGGCTGCATGGAGCTGAGACATCAACCAGGCTTTCAGCAGGGCTGGACCTCCCCCTTCCTCAAGCTGGGCTGGAGCCTGCCCTTCATCTTTCCCTCCTCCTTCTGCATCCTTGAGCTGCTCTCCAGCGCTCCAACTTGTGACGCAAGGCCTCAGCCCACCGAGCAGGGCTGCCTTGAGCTGCTCCAGCCTGCAGGGCAGCCCAACTCTGCACCCACCAAACCCTGTCCAACCCCAGCCACCCACCCTGACCAGCTGCCCTCTCCCCTTTCCAGCTGGCTGGTACCCAGAGGATGCGCAGGGAGGGCTGGGAAGGGAAAGGGAAGGACGAGAAGGGGAAAGAGAGAGACGAGAAGGGAAAGGGAGGAACGGGAGGGCGCAAAGACGCGCGGGGAGTGCCCGAGATGCAGCGGGGTGGGGAGGGGGGGATGGCAGGCTGAGGCCCAGCTAAACCCACCCAAGCAACAAGCAGAGAAAGAGATGCAAGGATGGAAAATTCCCCTTCATAATTAATAAATGAAGAATATTGTTGTTAATCGATGTAGCTGTGAAGAGAATATCGATCCCAGCCGCATGCTATTTTTTGTGCGGCTTAGATTTTTACACCTCATTTAGAGGCAGGTCTCTCTGGGGACCTCTTAACACCAAAAGATATTTGCAGGAGTCCAAAGTGAAGGGAAGGGAGGGATGGGGGGGGTGGGGGTGGGGATATTAATAAATAAAAACAAATAAATAAAGCAAGGAGGGGAGGGGTGTAGGGGGGGGGAAGATTAATTATGACCCGGGCTGGAGAATGATGTCTGTGTCCCGTGGCGGCCGACTGCAGCGCTGATTTGAATATTTGATTAATAGCAAATTATAGCAGCAGTTGATAACTTATCTGGGCCCTGGTTATTTAGTAAACAAGTGGGAGCCATTAGGAAGAGGTTTAATATTAATCCCAGGAAATGATGGTTGTGAAGGCAGGGGGGCAGTAACCCTTCGGGCGCTGCGCGAGGAGGCTGCTCGGCTTCGCTCGCCTCGGCCTGGGCCCTTGGGTGGGTTTGGGCTCGCCATGGAGGCAGGGAGTTGGTAGGCTTGGGAAAGGCCTCTAAGGTCGAGTCCAACGCTGACCCAACCCCACCATGGCCACCAAACCATGGCCCCAAGTGCCGTGGCCACAGGGTTGTGGGATGGGGACTCCAGCACCTCCCTGGGCAGCCTGTGCCAAGCCCTGACCACTCTGGCAGCAAAGAAATTCTTCCTCATCTCCAACCCAACCCTCCCCTGGCACAATTTCAGGCCATTTCCTCTCCTTCTATCACCTGATCCTAAGGAGAAGACCCCAACCCCCACCTCCCTGCAGCCTCCTCTCAGGGAGCTGTAGAGAGCAATGAGGTCTCCCTCAGCCTCCTCTTCTCCACACTAACCACCCCCAGCTCCCTCAGCTGCTCCTCCCCAGCCCTGTTCTCCATCCCTTTCCCAGCTTTGTTGTCCTTTGGACCTGCTCCAGCCTCTCAGTGTCCTTCTTGGAGTGAGTGGTTCAAAACTGACCCCAGGAATCAAGGTGTGGCCTCCCCAGTGCTGAGTACCAGGGCAGGGTCACTTCCCTACTCCTGCTGGCCACACCATCCCATGCCTTAGTTTTCTTTCCTCAACCATAGAATCTCATTTTGGAGACAATCTGTCAGGGGCAGGATATCCTGGTGGATATTGTCACAGAATCATAGAATCATAGAGCTGTTGAAGTTGGAAGAGACCTTTGAGCTCATCAAGTCCAACCACTCATCTGGAGCTCACAATCCACCACTGCTGCTGAGCCACTGCCACTAAACCACAGCCCTCCACGCAGCTTTGAAACCCCTCCAGGGATGGGGACTCCACCACCTCCCTGGACAGCCTCTCCCAGTGTCTGAGAACCCTTCCTGGGAAGCCATTTTTCCTCATCTCCAACCTCAACCTCCCCTGGCACAGCTTGAGGCCATTGCCTCTTGTCCTGTCACTTGTTGCACGTGAGAAGAGGCCAACTCCAACGTGGCTGAAACCTCCTTTGAGGGCACTGTAGAGGGCAATGAGGTCTCTCCTCAGCCTCCTCCCCACCAAACACCCCCAGCTCCCTCAGCTGCTCCTCCCCAGCCCTGTTCTCCAGCCCCTTCCCCAGCTTTGATTCCTTTCTCAGCACCTCAGAGCCCTTCTTGTAGTGAGGAGCCCAAACCAACTCAATAAATCCTGAGTTCAAAGTGGCACCAAAGAGCCTCTGTTAGCACTGAACCTTTAATGAACCCCCAAGGAAGTGGCTGGGGATGAGTTTAGGGGACTGCTGCCCCACTCTGCAGGACCTGAGCCCAAGGGTGAGTTTGCTGCTGGAGGGTTTTCATGCTGGCTCGTGGCTGAGGGCTGTGGGGTGCAGCAGAGCAGGGAGCTGCCTGCCTTTGTGCCCAGCTCCATGTGGTGGGCAGATGGCTGCAGCCTCTGGAGCACCTGAAGTGTTAAGAGCAGATCAAAGAGCTGCTGAGAGCTGCAGCGCTCAGGCAAACCTGCTGCAGCTTCCCTGGCAAAAACCACATCAAAGGCAGGCAGAGGTCCCTGGGACAAGGTGAGCTGCTTGAGGACAAGAAAGCTGCAGTTTTGCTTGGCCTGGCTCCTCCAGCAAACCATCCTGGGTGGCTGTGCCATCAGGACACGGCTGCAGGGTGAGCTCTGGTGGAATCATTGAATCCCAGGCTGGTTTGGGTTGGAAGTGACCTTTCAAGGTCATCCAGTCCAACTCCCCTGCAGGCAGCAGGGGACATTTTCACCTAGAGCAAGTTGCTCAGAGCCCCAAACAACCTCACCTGGAATGGTTCCAGGGATGGGACAGCTCCCACCTCTCTGGGCCCCTCAGCACAGCACTCTGGGAGCCTCCAGAGGTGGGGAAAGGAGCCACGAGACCTCCAGCCCTGCAGTCAACAATTCCTTCTCAAGGCCTCAGGAGAGGGGAGAAAATCATCCCAAAATAGGAGGAGAGCCACTGCTGAGCAGGATGGTGCCAAGTACTGCCCTGTGTGGGTCCTGCCAGTGCCACCTACCCAGGGAGTTTAGAGGGGTTGTGGGATGCTCAGAGCAGGTTTGTGAAATTCAGCCAGGGAAGGAAGGAAAAATGTGTGAGAGGGGGGGAAAAAATAACACAGAGAAAGAAAATGCCAGAAGTTCAGCACTGCACTGTCACCAAACACCCCCAAAATAAACACAGGCAGGGAGGCCCCCAGAAAGAGAGGCTGAGCCTGCCTGGGGTGGAGCAGACATCGGCAGATGGGCAGGATGGAAAGAGGGATTGGACTGGAATGGCTCAGCAGGAGGGGTGGCATTGATCCAGGCAAGGCAGGGGGGAAGCAGAAGCCCCCAGCATGGGGCTGTGGGGTGGGCACCTCTGCCCTGTGGTGTTTGTTGGGTATGAGATGGCAAAGGGCACCCTTGCACCAAAGACTCCCAAGGAGATGCAGAAAATAGGAAAGGATTGGGGAATGTGTGTGAGGACAGCCAGGGCAGGTGGAAGAGGATGGGTTGGAGCCAGCTTGGGGCTGGGCTCTTCTCACGTGCAACAAGTGCCAGGGCAAGAGCAAACAGCCTCCAGTTGTGCCAGGGGAGGCTCAGGCTGGAGATTAGGAACAAGTTCTTTGCTGCAAGAGTGGTCAGAACAGGCTGCCCAGGGAGGTGGTGGAGTCTCCATCCCTGGAGGGGTTTAAAAGCTGAGTGGATGTGGTGCTGAGGGACGTGGTGCAGGGGCAGGGGTGGGATTGGGAGCTCTGGGTCAGTGGTTGGTCTGGATGAGCTCAAAGCTCTCTTCCAATCTCAACAATTCTATGGTTCTATGACAAGATCCACCAGGATGTCCCAGCCCTGACAATGCCCCAGAATGAATCTCTGCTCCTTCCCCACCAGCCCTGCTTTGAGGACAGAGGAAGGTAGATTCTGAACTTGAGGAGGGCAGATTGAGACTGGAGATGAGGGAGAAATTCTTTCCAGTGAGGGTGGGGAGAAACTGGAACAGGTTGCCCAGAGAAGTTGTGGATGCCTCATCCCTGGAGGTGTTCAAGGCCAGGCTGGATGAGGCTTTGAGCAACCTGTGCTGCTGGGAGGTGTTCCTGCCCATGGCAGGGGGTTGGATGATCTTGAAGGTCCCTTCCAAGCCAAAACAATCCATGATTCTATGAATCAATTCATTAGAACCTGGAAGGGTCTACTTAACACCTCAGAGCAGCCTTCCAGTACCTGAAGGGGCTCCAGGAGAGTTCCAGGGACATTAGACAAGGGCTGGGAGTGCCAGGATGAAGAACAATGGCTTTGAGCTGGGAGAGGGGAGACTGAGACTGGAGATGAGGAAGAGATTGTTGAGAGTGACGGTGAGG